>NC_057806.1:305806075-305942108 GCF_018294505.1 Triticum aestivum | reverse complement strand
CCCTGTCCCCGTCGTCGTCATCCCCGTCGTCGCCGCGCCCGTCGCTGTCCCTATTGCCGCCCCCCGTCGCCTCTCGCCTCGCCGGTGAGCGCACACACACACATACATTTTTTGTTTTTTAGTTATACAAATAGTTAGAAATTTTTCCGTTTCTTAGAAATTGTTAGAAATTTTTCTGTTTTTTAGAAATACTTAGAAATGTTAGAATTGTTAGAATAGTTAGAAATGTTAGAATTGTTAGAATAGTTAGAAATGTTAGAACTGTTAGAAATTTTTCTGTTTTTTAGTTATAGAAATAGTTATAAAAAAGTTAGAATTGTTAGAAATTTTTCTGTTTTTAGTTATAGAAATAGTTATAAAAAAGTTAGAAATTTTTCTTTTTTTTAGTTCTAGAAATATTAGAAATGTTATAGAAATGTTAGTTATATAGAAATGTTAGAAATTTTAGCTATCAAAATCCAATCATTAAAAAAATGTTACTTTTTGCGGGCATATAGCTAATATTTGTTCTCGATGATGCCCGGCCCGCATCCTCGCCGTTCACCCGTCCGCGATGACGTCCGACTGACCCATGTCCGGGACTGGGCTCTGCCGGGCTGGCACTGGGAGGTGCTGCCTGGAGGGGCGCGCCGCTTGATGAGGAACTCGGCCCCCGGTCCCATCGTCGACCCTGATCTCATTTGGTGGCGTTCGTGTGGTACAGTTTCGGTGCGGAGGGAGCCGGCCCCGCCGGAGGTGGTACGTTGCCGGGTCAGGGAGGAGGACGAGCACGTCCATCGCTACATGGTTGCGTTAGAGGGTGGTAGGTTCTCCAATACCTAGCAGTTTCTTCAGGGATCTCACTTCAGCTATGATCCTGTGAGGGTTCCTTCTCTTTGGGTGTCCATCGCCCGCGCCGCAGGAACCACGAGTGTCCTAGATTCTTCTGTAGTATTCGATCTTTATTAGCTACCTAGCCAGTGATGTACTCGATATATAATATTCAAGACGATGTATTTGAGATTATATATTATTCGAGACAATGTATTCAAGATTATATCTATTATTCGAGACGATGTATTCGAGATTATATCTATTATTCGAGACGATGTATTCGAGATTATATCTATTATTCAAGACGATGTATTCGAGATTATATCTATTATTCGAGACGATGTAATTTGAATACTAAATTGTTTTATATTTCTTTTGGCATAGTTAAATAAAAGCTATGGCGGACAATACCGACAGAGAGGGAGAACAGACCATGTTCGATATAATACGCGGGCCAGATGATGATCAGAATGAAGAAGATTATGACGGCTCCGAATTTCTAAACAACACCGGAGAGGGTGATATGATATTCGATCGCGACGACCGAATTGATGAAGTCATGAACTACGATTATGACAACACCGAAGAGGTATATATATTTATATAAGCAGGCATCTGGTGATCATCACATGTTTTAAATGAGTTGAAGATATATTAACGAATCGATCTTTCTTCTTTCAGCCATCTGGATCGAGCAAATCTTCAGGCAACAGGACGAAACGAGGCCTGAACAAAAAGTTGAAGGAGGGCATAAAGTATAATATCGAGGCAATCAAACCTAATGGCGAACCATTAGCGCCTAAGAAGATTGCGGACAAGTTCGTTTGTCAGTGCGGAGTTCTTGTGAAGGACCAACTCCCGATCTCCCTTCAAGAATGGAGAGAGCCAGCAAAGCCATGTCCAGATCTTACTTTTGTCGACGACAGACAAAAAAGTCTGCTTTGGGATACTCTCATGGAACATTTCACCCTACCAGATCATTTCACAGAAGCAGATGTGCAGAAAGTCAAGGACGCTGCTCTTAGGAAGATGGCGGTTGCATTCAAGAACCACAAGAATCGTGAATGGGACAAGTATGTCAAGGGAGGAAGGAAGACTCCAGTATTCGAGGGAACACTAGAGAATCAAAGTGCTCATTGGGACGATTTTGTGAAATTCAAGGATTCAGAATTATCTAAGGAACGGTTAAGAATAAACAAGGCCAATGCCGCAAAAAAGGATAAGTTCCATAAGCTGGGGCCAGGTGGCTATGCGGTGGGAATGCCTAAGTGGGATAAGTCTGAGAAAGAGATGATGGATGCAAGTGTCACTCCAGAAACATTGAGCTGGCCCCCAGGTGCAGGACTTGGTTCTATGCACATGGGGGGGAGTTGGACCCGAAGACAGGCAAAGTTTCCAAGAAGGCATGTCTGGACGGAGCCGAAGATAAGCTACTTGTTGCAATAGAAGAGGCTCGATCCGGGTTGTTCGAGCCCAATAGAGAGAACGACGAGCTTACGCATGCCCTGGGAAATCCTGAACACCCGGGAAGAACACGAGGCATGGGCGCTATTCCGTGGTATGAGGGGTTTTCGGACTGGAATGCTGACTACAGAACCCGTGCGAGAAAGAAGATTGCGGAGGAGAAGAATAGGAAGATGGAGGAGGAGCAGAGGAAGCTCGACTATGAACGCCTTCAAGGCCTAGAATCAGCGCACGCGGACTTGGCAATCAAATTCCAGCGGCAGCAGGAGCAGATCGACTCACTTAGCCAGCAAAGGGGGTCTCAGTAGCTGCAGCAGCTAGCGGATGATCCAGCATTGGATACCACCGCCCCATCCATGCCGAGAAGCAGCGTGGGTTCCGCCCCGTTTGACGCAATGCTGGATAGATACCCCGTGGATGACATCGCGGAGAACACTAACTGCGAGCTACACTTCAAAATTAAGAACATATCCTTGAAGGTGGCAGACGGCGTTGCTTATACAAATTCCCTCGATGCAACCTTCCATTGCAACCCGATTATAGCAGGCTATGCTCGTTTCATGGTTGATGAGGTGGTGGACCAATATTCGGGGCTAGAGCTTGACATTCCTGGAGGTGACGAGGATCACACACTCGGAGATGCCAAACATCGTATCATCCTATGGAGAAAGGATTGCATCATCTTTCGAAGGCCACCGACACCGCGTCACCCGACTCCTCGTCGAAGTCCGCCACCGAGTCACCAGACTCCCGCTCCTCCAAGTCCACCAACGCGTGAGGCCACTCCTCCTCCTCCAAGTCCGACAAAGTGTCAGGCCACTCCTCCTCCAAGTCCGACACAGCGTCAGACGTCCACTCCTCCTCCAAGTCCGGCACAACCTCAGGCCACTGCAAGTCCGGCACAGCTTCAGGCCACTCCTCCTCGTCCAACTCAGCCCCGTCAGCCGTCTCTGCCGCCTCAGCAATCGCAGAAGAGACACCCCGCAGCTATGGTGCATAGCGGTACGAGTCGAGGTCATAGTACAGGAAGTACAGGCGGATGCAAGCGATATAAATATGGTCCAAACCTCACTACTCCTCTTCCTGAGAGGGCTTACGACAGGACCGAGGAGCAAACCAATGCCATAGTGCGGGCAGAAGTCGACGCCCATTTTGGACCGAAACCGCCACCGCCGCCAAGGGAGAAAGTGCGTGTGGAAGTAGTTGACCACTTCATTCGTATGGCTCAACCACCAGCTCCTAAGCCTGTTGACACAGACTATGAGCGCCACATCAGGAAGTTACATCGACAACGTCTACAGAAGAAGGCGAGCTCGAGCTCGAGCAAACAACAAGCAGCTGTCAAAAAATGCGGGAAAACCGTTGCCCAGCTGGGAGAACAGGCGGCGCAATCGATCCCCCCGCTTGTTGTGCCACGAACAATGCGTGACAGTACGCACGCCCAATATTATTGTGGGCAAACAGTTTACGTTCCTGAGGTGGGCGATGTGGTAATAACCTAGGAGCATATAATGCAGGCTGAAACTCTCAACATCACTGTTGGACAACTCCTCGAGATCGAGGACATGCCTGTGCTTACAAAGGAGGAAATAAAACGGAAATATGCCCGGGGCCAACCTTTGGTCAAGCCAGAAGAGGTCAAGAAGCTCCCAACGAGAATGTATGAATTGCATCAATGGTACATGGACATTACCAAGAGATCCGATCGAGAGTCCCTCATGGTGCAAGTCAAGAAGGATCATTACTACCATGAGAATCCTGTGACCGTTGAGTATTCTGAACTGTTTCAGTTATACAATCAAGACGCACTCGACAAATCTATCGTCAGTTGCTACTGTTTGTAAGTGATTTCTTTCTGTAATTTAAGTCTCAAGCTAGCTGTAGTGATCCTTTTGATCAATCATTACCTGTAATTATCCTCACTATATTCTTCTCAGTGGTATTATGCAGGATGAAGATGTATGAAATGAGAAAAGGTGGACGCTATGGCATTGGGTTCATTGACCCAAACACCATTAATGAATACACATGGAAAACAAACAAGCATTATGAAAAGCAGGTAGAGGACAGCATGCTAGAGTTCTTGAAGCGCCTCAAATACAATGAAGATATACTACTTCCTTACAACTTCCAGTGAGTCACACTTTCTTGTACTACAAATTCTCTGTTTTTGCCTACTAGCTAGCTACATGTTTTTGCTTACATATGCCCGCTTAATTAAGACATGCAAACGTGTGTGCATGCATATTTCACTGGATCTTGTGTATCATTAAAGTTGACGCCGGAACAGTTCAAATACTGGACTCACTACTCAAAGCAAATAGTGACTATAACATCTTGTTTGGGATAGTCAACAGGTAATTTCAATCATTATTAACTATATATCTCGGCCTATTTAGTTCGTCATTTCATGATATGAACTATTTAATAACCCCTTTATTCATTTTCTTTGTCGGCAGGCAGGGCTTGGGCAAGGTTCATCAGCGTCACGGAAGGCGAATGGAAATGACAACTGGAATGGTTTCGACCCAAGGTAAGTAATTAAGTAGTACTAGCTAGCTAGCTGCCATCTCTTTAATTATCATGCTTGATTAATTATTATCTGATCAAATTAAATTCCATTCTCATAATAAAGGCCCTGAAGCAGGCGCAGGGGACTGATCTGTGCGCATTCTGCGTTTGCAAGAACATTCGCATGATGGCGTCCGAAAGGAGCAGATCTCAAAGACAGGAATGGGTACGCTTGTCAGAACACTATTCACAATTTTTACACCATTATCGATATCTAGTCACACAACTAATACACATGCATATTGATCTCCTTCTTAACAGTTCAAATAGGTGCGGGACAAGCTCCTAGAAACGGAGCGCGTAGAAGCACTTCAAGAGGAAATAGCGGGATTTTTGCTCGACCAGGTCATAAATCCGAAGGGAGAATACTATTACCCACTACCGCCCCCATCGACCAGGTCATGAACCACTTCCAATTGTCATCGTGCTCCGAAGGCACCAATTAGGCTAATGCCACTGGCTCCGAAGGCAACATGCATATGTAGGAGAAATTGTATATAGCTATACATGTGTGTATGTGTGAATTAATATGGTGGTTTGTGAGACATTGATGATATATATATGATTGGTTCTACTAGAAATTCTAGTTATATATATATATATATGCATAACATGTACAATGTGTAGTATCGTAAAATACCAGCAAACAAAAAAGAATTAAAATGGAAAACACAAAATTAAATGAAAAAGAAATCATAAAACCAAAAAAACCCCAAACATTTTAGTACCGGTTGGTGTTACCAACCGGTACTAAAGGGCTCCCGGCCCTCGGAGCTGGCTCGTGCCACGTGGTTGCCCTTTAGCACCGATTCGTGCTGAACCGGTACTAAAGGGGGGGCCTTTAGTGACCACACTTTAGTGCCGGTTATGGAACCGACACTAAAGGGCCTTACAAACCGGTGCTATTGCCCGGTTCTGCACTAGTGTAGCAACATCAATCTCAGAACATAGTGGATACTAGGGATCAAACCCTAACAAAACTAACTTGATTACATGATAGATCCCATCCAACCCATCACCGTCCAACAAGCCTATGATGGAATTACTCACACATGACGGTGAGCATCATGAAATTGGTGATGGAGGATGGTTGATGATGACGACGGCAACGTATTCCCCTCTCCGGAGCCCCGAACGGACTCCAGATCAGCCCTCCCGGGAGGTTTTAGGGCTTGGCGGCGGCTCCGTATCGTAAAATGCGATGAATTCTTCTCTTTGATATTTTTCTCCCCGAAACACAATATATGGAGTTGGATTTGGAGTCGGAGAGGCACCAGGGGCCCACGAGGTAGGGGCGCGCCCCCCACCCTCATGGGCAGGTGGTGGGCCCCCTGGCCTTCATCTTTTGCAGGTATTTTTCATATTTTCGAAAAAGTTGCTCCGTGAAGTTTCAGGTCATTCCGAGAACTTTTGTTTCTGCACATAAATAACACCATGGTAATTCTTCTGAAAACAGCGTTAGTCCGGGTTTGTTCCATTCAAATCATGCAAGTTAGAGTCCAAAACAAGGGCAAAAGTGTTTGGAAAAGTAGATACGACGGAGACGTATCAAACACCATGAAAACAATATTTGATTGCTTAAGACTATTATCAGTCAATCCCATCCGACGGAACATCTCATAGTAGAGGATGTTGATGCTACTGCCTCCATCCATGAGCACTTTAGTGAATTTATATCCCCCAACCTGAGGTGCCACTACCAAGGCTAAGTGACCCGGATTATCAACCCGGGGGGGGATGATCTTCTCTGCTCCACACAATAGGCTGTTCAGACCACCTCAAATAACATGGAATCGCCGGCTCAACGGCATTGACAGCCCTCTTATGAAGCTTCTGGTCCCTCTTACATAAACTAGTGGTAAATACATGGTATTGCCCACTATTCAACTATTTTGGGTTGCTCTGATATCCAGACTGTTGCTGCTGATTACCTTGGCCGGGTTGTGGATTATAACCTCCCTTGTTACCCGTCTGGCCCTGACCGTGAAAACCGCCTCCACTTGAACCGGCGCCCGGGCCATGAAAGCCGCCTCCGCCTGAATCGCCGCCAGGCCCGTGACTTCCATCAAATGTGTTTGAATTTTTAAATGCCTTCATGATTGTACAGTCCTTCCACAGATGGCTGGCTGGCTTCTCCCGGGTGCCGTGTCTTGGGCAAGGTTCATTCAATAGTTGCTCGAGGGTGGGACCTGACCCGCCTAACCGAGGGGGTTGCCTACCCTTGCGTCGTTGATTGTTGCCCTGTGCATTGGTGTTAGCCACAAATTCGTCAGCCTTAAGTTTATTACCTCCTTGATTTGCCGGGTTATGCTGGTGACCCTTGCCGTTGCCGTTCTTCTTTCCCTTCCCTGTTTTTTCTTCATCAGACACGGGATCCTTGGTACTATCAGAATCAGCATACTTGACCAGAGCCGCCATCAATTGGCCCATGTCATTGCAGTCACGCTTGAGCCACCCCAGCTTCTGCTTCAAAGGTTCAAAACGGCAATTTTTCTCCAACATTAAGACTGTCGGGCCAGCATCCATCTTATCAGATGAATGTATTATCTCCTTGACCCGGTGCACCCAATGGGTTGTGGACTCCCCTTCCTCTTGCTTACAATTAGTCAGGTCCACGATTGACATAGGTTGCTTACATGTGTCTTTGAAGTTCTGAATGAGCCGGGCCTTCAACTCCGCCCATGAGCCAATGGAATTGGTTGGCAACCCTTTCAACCAAGTGCGAGCCGTTCCATCCAACATCATGGTGAAGTACTTAGCCATTGCTGCATCGCTGACCTCCAATAGCTCCATTGCCATATCGTAACTCTCAATCCATGCCCCAGATTGCAAATCAGCTGTGTAGTCAGGCACTTTATGAGGCCCCTTGCAGTCTTTTGTTAAGCGCTCATTACTTATAGCCGGCACCAGGCAAGGAACACCTCCTTTTCTTGCGGCTACTCCTGCCTCAATAGAGGTTGCTGGATAAGCCGGAAAAGTTTGATGAGCCGCCTACTGAGCTGCCAGTTGAACTGCCCGCTCAGCCTCTTGTCGGATCCTCTCCTGATCCGCTAAGTGAAGGGCTCCAGCCTGCACCGGCTCATGCCTGCGCGGTTGGTTACGGCGTTGAGCGTTGCTTGACATATCAGCTGAGTCCATATGCCTGCAATAGCTCGGGCTCTAGCTCGGGCAAGGGGTTGAATGGATTCTGTCTCGACTGTAAGAGTATGCATCCTGCTGCACCAGAGCCATCTGAAGAAGTTCTCTCACCCTTCGTGTTTCGATTGCTGCTGGAGAGTCGCCTTCCATCGGGAGAGCCGCCAAACGAGCCGACGCAGCAATGAGGTTTTCCAAAGGATTGGAGAAGTGACATGGTGGTGTTGGCGCATAATGAGGTGGAGCGGTATACATACGAGGTGCTTCCATGGCCCGCGGCTGAACCGGTGCTCCAGGTGCTGTGATCCGATTTGCCTCCGACGGGTTACTTGGACCAACCCCGGGTGTATGGAAAAGGTTCCTAGCATCGAGCGTCAGAGGTAGATGTGGCTGGGTTTTCTGATGCCTTCTTCTCATGACCTCGTTTGACGCGTTCAGATCCACCGAGAGCCGGAAAGTCTCCGCTTGAAGCTGCTAAGCACAAGCGTCCAAAGCCGCCCGCTCCGCAGCCATCCTGACCTCTTCTGCTGCTAAATTTTCCTTGGCCTGTGCCATCTCTTCGCGTACCCGTGCCACCTCCGCGTCAGGCTAAGCTTTATCCACCGGCTCTACCACGACAGTCAATAGAGTCGTCAGTTTATCCATGAGGTCCATTAGTATCTGAGACGGGGGCACGTGGGGTCTCCTGATCCAGCCGCTGCCGACCCGATGGTTGTTGCTGCTGCAGTCGTGGAGTTCTGCCCGGGCGGAGTGCCTGCCATGAAGACTCCGGCTCGATTCGGCGGCTCAAAGGGGTCCGAAATACTGCTGCCATCGGAATAGCCCCCAAGCATGCCATCTTGCAGCTGATACAAAGAATCCGTCTCGCCTGTTGATGACGTAGCGTCAGAACAGATGGCCGTCTCACCGCAATCCACTGATCCTTCAGAGTATTCACCGCCGTGGAAGCAACCCACGAAGGTATGCCTCACGGCAGGTTGAACCCGGGCGGATCTCGCACGCTGAGTCATCTCGACGAGGTTGGTGTGGACGTTCGGCTTAGGGTCCGATTCGCCGATCCAGTCGATGAAGACATGAATTCCTCTGAAGGGGGCCCGGTACCCGTACTCAATTGAGCCGGCCTCGGGGCCCCAGCCTTCGTCGTCGATGTAGAGCTTGCCGCGATGACTCTTGGTCATCTGGCCCACAACGTATCCCTTGAGCCCTTCGAAGTTGGCCTTCAAGAACTCAAATCCACCGTGCGCTGGCCCCACGGTGGGCGCCAACTGTCATGGAATTGTCACGACAGATGTCCTAGCGAAAGGACTTAGTCGTAGGGTCATTGCAACTAGGAAGCTTAAAGGGGTTAGTCGGGACAAAGGACACGAGAGGTTTTATACTAGTTCGGCCCCTTACGATGAAGGTAAAAGCCTACGTCTAGTTGTGTTTGGAATTGCTAGGGTTTTGAAGACCAGGGAGCGAATATGTCTGCCCTGGCTTTGAGTTGTTGTCTCTTGCCCTAAGCCGCCGCCGGGTTGTCCCCTTATATACACGGGTTGACGCCTGGCAGCCTACAGAGTCCCGGCCGGCTTATAAAACGTGTCCGGCTTGGTGACTTCTTTTACATGCCTTTCTTTACAAGTCTTTCCTTACAATGGTGGTTTCCAATATTGGGCCTTAAGCCGCCTCCGGGCTTTAGGCCTTCTATAAATCTTAATAAACTATCGCCTTGAATGTTACGGGGCTTCTTTTGTAACCCGCCATTGGGGCTGACCCGGCCCCTCCTGGGCGGGTCATACCTGGTAGCTATGTCCCCAACAGGGAGGAGCTGCGCCATTTGGATCATGGTGTGGGTGGATCTAGTCCCGGTTGGCATGGACTTTGAGGAACGCCGGAGTAGTCGCCGGAGGAGAGGGAGACGGCGGCCGGAGTCGATGAAGCTCGCCGGATCCGGCCCTCCCGCGGCCGGATCTGGCTGGGGATGAAGACGAGGGGCGGTGGGGGCGACAGGGCAACGGACGGCGAGGAAGAGCGGCGGCGCGGGGCATCGGACGACGGGCGGCGGGGACACGCGGGGGAGGCGGCCGGGCGGCGCGGGCTTCGGGGGCCCACCATGGGCTCGGGCGGGCCGGCGGCGGTGGATGGAGGCGCTGCCACGTGGTGGCTCAGGAGTGGATGGGGCGCGGCAGCGGACGCGTCCGGCGCCGTCCGGACGTGTCCGGCACGGAGGGAGACGGTGGATCTAGGGTTTCGCCCGAAATTTCAGAGGAGGAGGCCTTTTTATAGGTAGAGGCAGTTTGGAGTGTCCAAATGAGGTGTAGTTTTCGCCCACACGATCGTGATCCGACGACGGATGACATGGAAGTGGTTTAGATGGGTTGTTGGGCCATTTTGGAGGGTTGTTGGGCTGCAACACAAAATAGGCTTTTGCGATTACCCGGTTAACCGTTGGAGCATCAAACGGACTCCAAATGGAACGAAATTTGACAGGCGGTCTACCGGTGGTGTACCAAGGCCACTTGGCAAATATCGGTCCATTCCGAGAACGTTTAACAGCCGCTCATGAAAAGAGGCAAGAGGGATGCGCCGGTGCATGTGGGAGTGTCGGATTGCAAAACAGACAATGGGGAAAATGCTCGGATGCATGAGACGAACACGTATGAAAATGAGTTGCACA
The DNA here is from genome assembly GCF_018294505.1 of Triticum aestivum. Classification (NCBI taxonomy): domain Eukaryota; kingdom Viridiplantae; phylum Streptophyta; class Magnoliopsida; order Poales; family Poaceae; genus Triticum; species Triticum aestivum. Next base: position 305,931,469 of record NC_057806.1, on the reverse strand, counting down.
TGATAACATGATATTAAATGCATGACATGAACAAAAAGCAAAACGAAGACAAAAACCCAACCACGAAGGGAATCTCATAACTTAAAGCCGAAAATGGCAAGAGTCGGAGTTACCAATATGGCAAGTTACATCCGGGGTGTTACAACAATCCACCACTACGAGAGGATCTTGTCCCGAGATCTAGGACTAAAAGAACTCCGGATATTCGGAACGGAGGTGGTCCTCGCGTTCCCAGGTGGCTTCTCGGTCGAAATGGTGTGACCACTTCACTTTCAGGAATTTGATAGACAAGTTGCGAGTCTTGCGCTCAGTTTCTTCAACAATGGCAACGAGATGCTCATGATAAGACAAATCTTCTTGGAGATCAATCTCTTCGAACTTGATGGTGCGCTCAGGAGTCTTGAAGCACTTGCAAAGCTGTGACACGTGAAACACAACATGCACATTTGCGAAGTTAGACGAAAGCTCAAGTTGATAGGCGAGGTCGCCTCTTTTGCCAATGATCTTAAAAGGACCCACGTATCTAGGGCCAAGCTTCCCTTTGATACCGAAGTGAAAGTGCAACTATCCCAGGTGGTTTTGGTAATTCATAACAACATATAGCTCATTGAGCTAATACTATTCCAAGATGATTATTTCAGGAAAGCTCAATGATTGGCATGGCATGGATGTGAAAGTGGAACCCTCAAAATGCTAAGGAGAAAGGATTGGATCAAGCTCAAAAGCTCAAGACTCTTCATTTTATATTTTAGTGATCCAAGATCACATTGAGTCTTTAGGAAAAGCCAATACTATCAAGGAGGGATGAGGTGTTGCTTAATGAGCCTCTTGCTTCATGTGCTTAGTGATGTGCTCCAAAACCCTCAACTACTTTCCCATATCCACATATGACGTAAACCCTAAGCCAAACTCGGTCCTACCGATTCTTCCTATCCGGCGCCACCGAGTTTCACTTGTCATTAGCCACTGCCAAACCCTAGCAATTCGGTCCTACCAATAGGGATCTCGGTCTCACCGAGATGGGGTTGCAAACTCTTTGTTTCCCTTTCGTAACTTTTCGGTCCCACCGAAAGAGCGAATCGGTCCCACCGAGATTGCAATGTAAACTCAGTGTTTCCCCTTTGTAACTTTTCGGTCTCACCGAGTTCCACTCGGTCTCACCGAAAGAGCAAATCGGTCCCACCGAGTTTGCCTGACCAACTCTCTGGTTAGCTAATTACCATTTTTGGTCTCACCGAGTTTGTGTAATCGGTCTCACCGAGATTACGTTATGCCCAAACCCTAACCACATCGGTCCTACCGAGTTGCATGTCAGTCCCACCGAAAATCACTAACGGTCACTAGGTTTACATTTTCGGTCCGACCGAGTTTATTGATTCGGTCCCACCGAGATTGGAAAACTGTGTAACGGTTGGATTTTGTGTGGAGGCTATATATACCCCTCCACCTTCTTCTCATTCGGAGAGAGAGCCATCAGAACACACACACCATTCCAACTCATTTGTTCCGAGAGAGAACCACCTACTCATGTGTTGAGACCAAGACATTCCATTCCTACCATATGAATCTTGATCTCTAGCCTTCCCAAGTTTCTTTCCACTCAAACCCTCTTTCCACAAAATCAAAATCCTATGAGAGAGTTGAGTGTTGGGGAGACTATCATTTGAAGCACAAGAGCAAGGAGTTCATTACCTACACACCATTTGTTACTTCTTGGAGAGTGGTGTCTCCTAGATTGGCTAGGTGTCACTTGGGAGCCTCCAACAAGATTGTGGAGTTGAACCAAGGAGTTTGTAAGGGCAAGGAGATCGCCTACTTCGTGAAGATCTACCGCTAGTGAGGCAAGTCCTGTGTGGGCGATGGCCATGGTGGGATAGACAAGGTTGCTTCTTCGTGGACCCTTTGTGGGTGGTTGCTTCTTCGTGGACCCTTCGTGGGTGGAGCCCTCTGTGGACTCGCGCAACCGTTACCCTTGGGTGGAGCCCCGTGTGGACTCGCGCAATCGTTACCCTTCGTGGGTTGAAGTCTCCATCAACGTGGATGTAGGATAGCACCACCTATCCGAACCACGGGAAAAACATCCGTGTCTCCAATTGCGTTTGATCTCTCCAAACCCTTCCCTTTACATTCTTGCAAGTTGCATGCTTTACTTTCCGCTGCCTATATACTCTTTGCATGCTTGCTTGAATTATGTGATGATTGCTTGACTTGTCCTAAATTAGCTAAAATTTGCCAAGAACTAAAATTGGGAAAAGGTTAAGTTTTTATTTGGTCAAGTAGTCTAATCACCCCCCTCTAGACATACTTTGGATCCTACAAGTGGTATCAGAGCTTTGGTCTCCATTTGCTTGATCTCCATAGCTTTTGGTGGTCATAGCCTTGGTTTCACAACCTAGGAGAGTATGGCGTCTAGCGAGGGAAATTATCACCGTAGAGGTCCTTACTTTGATGGTCCTAATTTTGCTAGTTGGAAGCATAAAATGAAAATGCATATTCTTGGACATAACCCCGCCGTTTGGGCTATTGTGTGTGTTGGTTTGCAAGGTGACTTCTTTGATGGGAAAGAACCAAACCGTGAAGCTACCGCGGATGAGTTGAAGATGTTGCAATACAATGCTCAAGCTTGTGATATTCTCTTCAACGGATTGTGCCCCGAAGAATTCAACAAAATCAGCCGTCTTGAGAATGCAAAGGAAATTTGGGACACTTTGATTGATATGCACGAAGGTACCGACTCCGTCAAGGAATCCAAGTTGGATGTGCTTCAAAGCCAACTTGACAAGTTCAAGATGAAGGATGGTGAAGGTGTCGCCGAAATGTACTCTAGGCTTGCTCTCATCACAAATGAGATTGCCGGCTTAGGAAGTGAAGAGATGACTGATAAATTCATCATCAAGAAGATTCTAAGAGCCTTGGATGGAAAATATGATACCGTGTGCACATTGATCCAAATGATGCCCAATTACAAAGATCTCAAGCCAACGGAAGTGATTGGAAGAATTGTTGCTCATGAGATGTCACTTAAGGATAAAGAGGAACTTCACAACAAATCAAGTGGTGCCTATAAAGCCTCATGTGAAGCCCCTACATCATCAAGTGAGAAACAAGACTTCAATGAAGAATTGAGCTTAATGGTAAGAACTTCAACAAGTTCTACAAGAGTAGAAGCAAAGATAGAAGCTTCAAATCAAGGTCCTACAATGACAAAAGATCTTCTAGTCGAGAGCGAAACTGCTACAATTATGGAAGATCCGGACACTATTCAAATGAGTGTACGGCTCCCTACAAAAGAAGAGAAGATTCTCCAAAAAGAAGAAGCAAAGAATCACCATCAAGAGAGAGAAGGAGTAGAGATGATCGTTATGAACGAAGATACTCATGGAGAAGCAAGGATTCGGAGAGGAAGGAAAAATCATCAAGGAGCTACACAAGACGAAGACATCAAGCTCATGTTGGTGAATGGGTATCCAGCTCCGACTCCGACAGCCACTCCGAGAGAAGTTATTACTCCGGCTCCGAAGATACTCAGGATGAAGGTGTTGCCGGTCTAGCACTTGTGTCAACCAACTCCTACGACATATTTGACTCACCAAATGAGGGAATTGGAAGATGCTTCATGGCCAAAGGTCCTAAGGTAACACACCCCGAGTATGTTGATTTCAATAGTGATGAAGATGACTTGTTAGGTGATGATTTGCTTGTTGACAACTCTAGTGATGAATACTATGATGAAATGTCAATTAAACATGCTAATCAAGATAAAACGAATGACAATGATAAGGAGAAGATTGAGGCTCTAACTAAATAACTAAAAACTCTTAAGTTAGCTCATGACACTATCTTCGAAGATCATCGAGAACTTTTAAGAGCTCATGAGAAATTACGCTTTGAAAAGCTCAATCTTGAGCAAGAGCATGAGTTCTTAAAAGCAATCAATGATGATCTCCGCAAGAAAAGTTCTTCTTACATTGCCAAGCGTTTACTCTTATCCACTTACATGCCTCAAGTCAATTCTAACAAGAAAGATTCTTCCTCCAGTAGTAACAATGATCATGCTAAATCCAATATTGCTGCTTCTAGTAGTTCTCTTGATTCCACTAATGATTCTCTTAGCCAAGTTACACTTGAGCAAGAAAACAGCTTATTGAAGGGAATTATAGAGAAAGGAGTGTACAAAAGCCTTGCCGGGAGTAAGCAATTCGAGGAAATTGTGCGCAAGCAAGGAATGCACCGGAGGAATCAAAGTGTTGGTTTTGAACGAAAGTTCAATGCCAATGGAGTTGAGTGGGAAGAAGATCAATACCCCAAGACAAAGTTTGTCCCTCAACAAGAGAAGTATACTTCTTTCAAGGGGACACAAGCTCAAGATGATCTTCCACCACAAGACTACAAGCAAAAAGGCAAGGACAAGCTTCAAGAGGAAATCGATGCATTTGAAGAAGCTCCAAAGACCTTAGTCAAGTGGATTCCCAAGACTACCTCAAGTTCCACTTCATCAAGTACGACTACAACTCCAAGGATTCCCATCAAGATGGTGTGGATCAAAAAGAAGAAGAACTAGAGAGTTCTTGAGGGTGACTCCGCCAACATACTTCACCCTTATCATTTTGGCAAGAACAAGTGCAATGAACTTCCACATCTTGCACTAGTTCAAGGAGTCACAAACCCTCTTGTTGGTAAGACAAGGGACAAGGTAACCTAAAAGTTTTCATGGACATCATCTTTTGTGTGCATCACTCTATGTCTATGGATATCCTTGCTTGTTCCTTGTGGGACTAACCCATGTAGGTATATCGAAAGTGCAATTCACTCAAAATGGATAGCTCCAAGAGATCTACATCAACATTGAGCATCCACATCTTCAATATCTACATGAAGTCATCATCGACAAAACCCAAGGTTAGTTCATCCCTCTTAAGGGGGATATCACATCTAGGGGGAGCTTTACTCTAAGACTTGAGCTAAAGCAACTCTAAAGATGTGAACATATCAATGCTTTATGTAAAAGTGGTAACCCCACTTGAGCTTAAACAATGAGTATGACTTACGATCAAGTGTTCTCACTTGACTCCTAAGTCAATACACTCATATATAGATGACCTAGTCATCGCAAATTGCTTGATAGGTGCTAGAATTGGTTGTGCATGCCTTGCCACATATTTCATCTGCCATCTTATTGTGTGAGCATGCTGGTTGCATAATTTACTCATTCAAGGACATCCACTTGTTGTTTTGATTGTTCGGTTTTATCTTCTTTTGCCAAGTGGATGGACAAGAATGCCTAAGAACCTCCTCTAGCTATCTATGCTTTTCTCGTCTCAAACTCTATTCATGCCGCATCACAAAATTTGATCAAGTCAGATTCGAACCACTCTGTGTGAGGAGCGCTCGGAGTCCCCGATTCGTCATAGACTTAAACTTCCAAAACCTCTTTATGATTCTCGGTCTGACCGATACTCCACTTTCGGTCCTACCGAGATCATTAAGTTGATCTAGGTTTTCGGTCTCGGTGCAACCGATTTGAACATTTCGGTCACACCGAGTTTCAGTAACTGCTTGCAGTTATGAATCTCGGTGCCACCGAGTTGTTCCACTCGGTCACACCGACAGGGTCAGGCGATATATAGTCACGGGCAAAATTTTGGAAATTTCTCCGAACCCCTTCGCCCGCGTGATAGCCTGCTCTGCCCTCGTGGTCTCCGGATCATCTTCTTGCCGCCAGCAGCCTCCAGTCGCTGGTCTCCGCCGCCGTCAATGGGAATTCTGCCCCGCCGTTGCCGCCGTAGCAAGTCCCCGCCGAACTAGGGTATGGACTTGATCTTTGTGCTATTCCCCAATCTAATTCCTAGCACATTGTGGTCATATTGATTCTAGCCACGATTGAGACACTCCTATCCAGTCAAAACGCTCATAGATTAGGTTTGATTCGAAAATTCTAGGTTTAGGTTTCCGCCGAAACTATCTTGGACCCACCGAGTTGAAAAACTCGGTCCCACCGATTTGGCTCTTGCCATTGCACAAGTGAGACTCGGTCTGACCGAGAATTACTTATCAGTGTGACCGATTTTTGAACTCAGTGAAACCCTAGCAGTCTCGGTGCCACCGAACTGTGACTCGGTCCTACCGAGTTCACTAGTTTAGGTTCCAAAACTGCTTCGGTATCACCGAGTTTGAAAATCGGTAGATCCGAGATGATTTCAGTGGGAAACTAAAACTAAGTTTTTGGATCATTCTTTTGCAAAAATACTCTGCATTTTGTGATGCTCATCTTTTCTATCTCCTCTATAATCTATTCACAGGGTCAGCAGTCAGTTTGCAGCATGTCTGATCAAAGTGATAGCCAAAATATGTCAGAGCAGAAAGTGGTGATGAGTGAGGGCACTAGTCCCTCCAGTTCATCTGATGAAGGCAGCAGGAGCACTCCTAGCAATTTGCCAAAGGCTGCCACGAGACAAAGGAAGAAGAGGACTTTAGATTCCGAAGATGAGGACTATATGGCGGAGGAAGAGGCCACTTCCAAGAGAACTGAGCCAGCTCAAGGCACTAAGCCAGGCCTGAAAATCAAAAGGCCAGCAGGCAGGCAACCAATGTGAAAGGCCAGAATGTCAACTGAGAAGCCCATAGAGCCAGTTGCAGCTGAGGGCAAGAAAAGGAAGGAAAGAGTGAACAAGACTGTTGCTAGAGTGCTTGGCAAAGCTTCCATCATGGAAGAGGAAGAAGAAGAAGAAGAGGCAGCTGCACCAGTGCCCAAGGCACCCAAGCTAATGGGAGATGCCATAAAATCAGGGGGAGCTGCTTCCAAGGCCAAGCCAGCTCCAAAGCCAAAGCCTAAGAGAAATACAAGGAGCATTCCTGCAGCTGAGAAGAACAAGGCCCCAGTGCCTGAGACTGTTGCTGAAGAAGAGGAGAATGTCCTGAGAAAGCTAAAGCCCAAGATCCCGGACCACAACGATGCTCATCCTGTGGCTGAGGACATGAAGCTCAGGAGAGATTCAGGGCTGAGGAAATGGAGAGAAGCAGACCCGTATGCTTCAAGGAGAAGGACTGTCGTGGACTACAGGTTTCACACCAAGGAGCAGCAGGATTTTTATGAGACTGTGCTGCTAGATAAGAAGCCCATTGTCTGCGATATGAGATGGGTCGACTGGGAATATATCAAGGACAATGAGGAGCACTATCCCGGAGTGCAAGACAACTTCATAGCTTGTGGAGTAGCTGACTTTGTTGGGCAGAAGCTCACAAAGTGGAATGAGGAGCTTATCATGCAGTTCTACTCCACAGCTCACTTTTATCCAGATGGGAGGATCACATGGATGTCTGAGGGTACAAGGTACCAATCCACAGTGGCTGAGTGGGCACAAATCATTAATGCCCCAGAGGAGCAAGATGATGACTTGGATATCTATGCCAAGAAGAAGATGTACCATAACTCCATGTCCAATATGTACAAGGAAATTCCCAATGAAGCTCTTGACACCTTCAAGTTTGGCTCTGTGCATTACCTTCTGTCAGGGCTCCCGACGATCAATTGGATACTAAGGCATACCTTATTGCCTAAGTCTGGAGATCACAAGATGATCAGAGGCCATGCTATCAACTTGCTGCATGTGTTTGATGTGCCTCAGAAGTTTAAGGTGATGAGCCTCATAGTGGAAACTATCAAGAGGACTGCAGCAGATCAGAAGAGGAGCTGCGAATATGCCCCTCAGATTCAGGAGCTCATCAACTCCAAGATGGGCACGGGCATATATCTTTTGGACAAGGAACACCTGCCCATCCGTCCAGATTTCGAGGACAATCAAGTTGTCATGACTGAGAATGAGCCATCATCTGCCCAAGCATTTGCAAAGAAGGAGAAGGCGAGGAAGGAGAAAGCTGCCAAGATGCCTACCCAAGAGGAGGCATCTGAATACTTCTTGAAGACCAAACAAGAGCAGCTTGGTTACTTGATTGCATCCACGCTGAGGATTGAGCAAAGTCTAGCCACCCTCACTCAGAATCAGCAGAGCCTAGAGAGAATCATGGGACAGAAGTTCTATGACCTGGATGTCAAGATAACGGAAGTTCAGTCCGCAGTGGAGCAGCTCCAGGAGGACATGCAGGAGAGGAGAGGCAGTACTACCACTCATGCCTTTGCCAGAGTGCCACGAGGCCCGAGGTCATCTGCCGTACCAGTTGCCGACACAAGAGCCACCACCTCAGCACCAGCTCCAGCATCTACTTCAGCTCCAACTCCAGCGACTACTTCAGCATCTACCAAAGCCTTCGTCCTTGGAGTGATCCGGACTCCACCACCACCTGAAGATAAGGCCTGAGCGTCGATCTAGTGCTATGCATTTTCTAGGAACTTTTTGGTAACTTGTTGCCAAAGGGGGAGAAGATGTATAGATCATAGGCTTCGAGAGAGAGTGTGTGTTGCTTTTCTCTCTTGCTTTATTTGGTGGTTTTTCTTGTTTGCTTTTGAGTGCCTGAGATACTACGTCATTATTTGTGAAACATTGATGATCATGTGTTTGATCATAAGCTACACTTAATGTTTGCTTAATATTATCATCTTATCTATCTTGTGTTATCATTCACTTTTCTTGGTGATGAGTGCATGTATTTCATTCTTATCATTTTAAGTGCTCCACCAAGATGTATGTGACATGGAAGAGTAACCCATGACTCTAACTCTTTGTGCATTTGCAGTCCAAAGCAAATTTTAAATATGCACAAATTTAGGGGGAGCTCTTACTTATCACACACTTCTCAAAGTGACGATATATTTCATGCTTATTATCATTTGTCGAAGCTTTGATCTATATGTTGTCATCAATTACCAAAAAGGGGGAGATTGAAAGTGCAACTATCCCTAGGTGGTTTTGGTAATTCATAACAACATATAGCTCATTGAGCTAATACTATTCCGAGATGATTATTTCAGGAAAGCTCAATGATTGGCATGGCATGGATGTGAAAGTGGAACCCTCAAAATGCTAAGGACAAAGGATTGGATCAAGCTCAAAAGCTCAAGACTCTTCATTTTATATTTTAGTGATCCAAGATCACATTGAGTCTTTAGGAAAAGCCAATACTATCAAGGAGGGATGAGGTGTTGCTTAATGAGCCTCTTGCTTCATGTGCTTAGTGATATGCTCCAAAACCCTCAACTACTTTCCCATATCCACATATGACCTAAACCCTAAGCCAAACTCGGTCCTACCGATTCTTCCTATCCGGCGCCACCGAGTTTCACTTGTCATTAGCCACTGCCAAACCCTAGCAATTCGGTCCTACCGATAGGGATCTCGGTCTCACCGAGATGGGGTTGCAAACTCTCTGTTTCCCTTTCGTAACTTTTCGGTCCCACCGAAAGAGCGAATCGGTCCCACCGAGATTGCAATGTAAACTCAGTGTTTCCCCTTTGTAACTTTTCGGTCTCACCGAGTTCCACTCGGTCTCACCGAAAGAGCAAATCGGTCCCACCGAGTTTGCCTGACCAACTCTCTGGTTAGCTAATTACCATTTTCGGTCTCACCGAGTTTGTGTAATCGGTCTCACCGAGATTACGTTATGCCCAAACCCTAACCACATCGGTCCTACCGAGTTGCATGTCAGTCCCACTGAAAATCACTAACGGTCACTAGGTTTACATTTTCGGTTCGACCGAGTTTATTGATTCGATCCCACCGAGATTGGAAAACTGTGTAACGGTTGGATTTTGTGTGGAGGCTATATATACCCCTCCACCTTCTTCTCATTCGGAGAGAGAGCCATTAGAACACACACACCATTCCAACTCATTTGTTCTGAGAGAGAACCACCTACTCATGTGTTGAGACCAAGACATTCCATTCGTACCATATGAATCTTGATCTCTAGCCTTCCCAAGTTGCTTTCCACTCAAACCCTCTTTCCACAAAATCCAAATCCTATGAGAGAGTTGAGTGTTGGGGGGACTATCATTTGAAGCACAAGAGCAAGGAGTTCCTTACCTACACACCATTTGTTACTTCTTGGAGAGTGTTGTCTCCTAGATTGGCTAGGTGTCACTTGGGAGCCTCCAACAAGATTGTGGAGTTGAACCAAGGAGTTTGTAAGGGCAAGGAGATCGCCTACTTCGTGAAGATCTACCGCTAGTGAGGCAAGTCCTGTGTGGGCGATGGCCATGGTGGGATAGACAAGGTTGCTTCTTCGTGGACCCTTTGTGGGTGGTTGCTTCTTCGTGGACCCTTCGTGGGTGGAGCCCTGTGTGGACTCGCGCAACTGTTACCCTTGGGTGGAGCCCTGTGTGGACTCGCGCAACCATTACCCTTCGTGGGTTGAATTCTCCATCAACGTGGATGTAGGATAGCACCACCTATCCGAACCACGGGAAAAACATCCGTGTCTCCAATTGCGTTTGAATTCTCCAAACCCTTCCCTTTACATTCTTACAAGTTGCATGCTTTACTTTTCGCTGCCTATATACTCTTTGCATGCTTGCTTGAATTATGTGATGATTGCTTGACTTGTCCTAAATTAGCTAAAATTTGCCAAGAACTAAAATTGGGAAAAGGTTAAGTTTCACCCCCCCTCTAGACATACTTTCGATCCTACAAGCAACGAGTGCCTTTCATTGGAGAGACGCGGAGGTAGACATGGTCTCCGATCTCGAAAGCCAAATCACGGTGGTTACTATCATAGTAACTCTTCTGGCGCGATTGCGCATCTTTGAGATTTTCATGGATGACTTTGCACATTTCTTCTGCTTTTGTGATTAAGTCATTGCCAAGATGTTGGCGTTCCCCAGTCTCTGACCAATTAAGAGGAGTACAACACTTTCTACCATAGAGAATCTGGAATGGGGCCTTGCCCGAGCTCGCTTGGAAGCTGTTGTTGTAGGAGAACTCGGCATATGGAAGACAATCTTCCCACTTCATACCGAAGGAAATGACAGAAGCCCTGAGCATATCTTCAAGGATTTGATTGACTCGCTCAACTTGGGCACTAGTTTGAGGATGGAAAGTCGTGCTGAAGCGAATGTTGGTGCCCATGGCCTTCTGGAAGGAGTCCCAGAACTTAGAAGTGAAGATGCTTCCATGATCTGAAGATATCAATTGTGGAATACCGTGCAGGGAGACAATCCTGGAGGTGTATAGCTCTGCCAGCTGAACTAATGTGATAGATTCTTTGATTGGAAGAAAATGAGCCACTTTAGTAAGCTTGTCGATGACAACGAAGATAGCATCATTTCCACGCTTGGACTTGGGAAATCCAGTCATGAAGTCCATCTCAATATGGTCAAACTTCCATTCTGGAATAGTAAGAGGTTGGAGGAGACCAGTTGGCCATTGGTGTTCTGCTTTCACCCTTCTGCAGACATCACATTCATTCATGAATTGAGCAATCTCTCACTTCATTCGAGTCCACCAATATGACTGCTTGAGGTCATGGTACATCTTCGTACTTCCAAGATGAATGGATAGAAGGGACTTGTGATTCTCGTTCATAATGACTTTCCTTAGATCACCTTTAGGAACCACAATTCGATCCTCAAAGAATAGAGTGTCTTTGCCATTAATGCGATAGCACTTGTATTTGGGTTGTCTCTTGGCAATCCCATTTTTCACCTTCTTCACCATGGAATCCAGGAGTTGTGCCTCACAAATTTGATCTTCCAAAATAGGAGAGACTTGGAGGTTGGCAAGAAAGCCTCGAGGAACAACTTGGAGATTTAGTTTGCGGAAAGCTTCACAAAGGTCCGGTTGGAAGGGCTTGAGAATTAAGCTGTTGCAGTAAGCCTTCCTGCTCAAAGCGTCTGCAATAACATTGGCCTTGCCTGGAGTATATTCAATACTCGGATTGTATTCTTGAATCATTTCGACCCAACGAGATTGCCTGAGGTTGAGGTTGGGTTGAGTGAAGATGTACTTGAGGCTCTTATGATCTATGAAGATGTCCACTTTCCTTCCCAACAAGAGATGTCTCCATGTTAATAATGCATGGACAACTGCCGCCAACTTGAGGTCATGACAGGAGCTGTGACTAACTTCTCTTTGAGGGTGTTTAAAGAAACATCACATTCAGGCGTCCAGACATACTTGACATGCTTCTGGAGGAGGTTGGAAAGAGGCTTTGCAATCTTAGAGAAATTCTCAATGAATCTTCGACAATACCTTGCAAGCCCAAGAAAACTGCGGAGCTGCTTGACATTCTGAGGCGGTTCCCAATTCACAATTGTAGACACCTTCTCAGGATTAACACTGATGCCTTTGGCAGAGATTATATGACCAAGGTAGAGAACCTCATCAAGCCAAAACTCACACTTTGAAATCTTCGCATAGAATTGATGCTCTTTGAGTTTGTCAAGCACCAATCTCAAATGCTTGGCATGTTCCTCCTTATTCTTGGAAAAGACCGAGATATCATCGAGATACACTAGGATGAAATCATTTGTGTAAGGGTTGAAGATGAAGTTCATCATGCGAGAGAACGTTGGAGGAGCATTGACAAGGCCAAAGACATGACAATATATTCATAAGAACCATAGCTTGTTCTGAATGCTGTCTTGGGAATATCTTCTTCACGAATTCGAATCTGATGATAGCTCATATGGAGGTCAAGCTTGGAGAATACTTTAGCACCTTTAAGTTGCTCGAATAGCTCATTGATGTTAGGGAGTGGATACTTGTTCTTTATTGTCTTCTTATTCAATGGACGGTAGTCGACACAAAGTTGGTCCGTTCCATCCTTCTTCTAGACAAAAAGAACACCACAACCCCATGGAGATGAACTCGGTCTAATCAGACCCAGACGCTCTTGTTCATCGAGCTGTTTCTTCACCTCCTACAACTCCTCTGGTCTAAGCTTGTAAGGATGCTTGCAAACAGGTTCCGTGCCAGGCTCAAGATTGATAACGAATTCAACTGGTCGGTGAGGAGGCATTCCCGGAAGCTCTTCTCGAAAGACGTCTTGGTATTCGCAAACGACTAGAATCTGAGAGATGGCATTCAACTCGCCCTTCTCATTGAGAGAAAACAGTCGAATGGTATCATCACGAGCGGCAAAGATGATCACATCCTCAAAAGAGTGTGTCAATTGAATCTGCCTGGCTGCACAATCAAGTTGACCCTTGTGCTTAGAAAGCATGTCCATGTTGAGAATTAGATCAATATCCGAGTCACCAAGAACAATTGGAGAAGACAGAAATTCATAGTTTCCCATCTTGATAGACACATCCGGGACGCAATTATTAGATGTCATTTGCTTACCCGGGGACACAATCTTCAATGGGAAAGGAATCTTTTTGGTCACAAACTCATTCTTGGCAACAAAAGGTCTTGAAATGAAAGAAAGCGATGCACCAGTATCAAACAATACTTTTGCAGGAAAAGAGTTAACTGAAAGGTTACCCATGATCACTTCTAAAGAATCCTCCGCCTGAGTTGCGTTCATCATGTTGACCTTAGCATGCTTGGGATTATGCTTGACCACTGCATTGCTGGAAGATCTCACAGGAGGAGGAGGCGGAAGGCGCCTCTGGTTTAAGCATTTGTTTGCATAGTGCCCTTTCTGTTGACACTTGTTGCAAGTAACCTTTGAGAGCGGCCGATGGTAAGGAACACTTGACCTTGGAGCTTGAGACTGAGCTTTGTTCTGATAGACTGGGTTGGGTGGGTGGGAAGATCCATTGCCACCTTTGCTCTTTTGTTGGTAGGGCTGACGAAATGGAGGAGGAGGAGGCAACCAAAACTTCTGTTGCTTAGCTGCCTCTAGTGAGGAAGAAGGCTGAACTGCGTGCCTGACTCTCTTCTTAGATGCCTCACACTTGAGTTGAGCAACTTCTTGTTTCAGTGCCATATTGTAGAATTGATCAAACTTGGTCGGTTCAAGAAGCACGAGAGCTAATTGCAGATCTTCTCTGAGGCCACCTCTGAATTGATAGATCATGCTCTTCTCATCAGGAACGTCTTGTTTAGTGAAGCGAGCAAGTTTATGAAATTGATATTGTATTGATACACATACATGCTGCCTTGCTTGAGATTGCGGAACTCCTCACACTTGCTCTCAGCAACGCTTGGTGGAATGTGATGAGCTTTGAAGTCTCGGCGGAAATCATCCCAGGTAATCACACGACCTCCTCTACAATCTCTTTATTGTTGATACCACTCAGCAGCTTGATCCTTGAGTTGAAACGAAGCAAACTTGACAAATTCCTCAGGTCTAACATTGCTACATTCAAAATGTTTGCAAATGTCCACGAGCCAATCGTCGGCGTCTGTGGCCTCGACACAGTTGCTGAAGGACTTCGTCTGGTTTGTGAGGAACTGGTTGAGGGTAGCAAACTGAGGCAGATTGTTGCCTTGGTCTTGATTTCCTTGGTTGCATTGCCTTTGGTTGCGCTCTTGCAAAAGTTGCAATAGCATCTGAGTGTTGGCATTGGTGGCTGCCATGACAGCTTGCCATGCCTCCGGAGGTGGAGGTGGTGGCGGAGGGTTCGACTGATCCCCATCATTGCGGTCCGGATTCTGACGCGTTGGAGGAGCCATCCTGAAGAGGTTGACATCCGTTAGCATCTTGAAAGACATATATTCAAGCTGAATCAATGGATCGAAATTGTAACATAAAGTTTTAACATTCGAACAAGGATGAACGAATGAATTCCAAAGTGAAGCATCACATGTCCATAAGTTGAGAAGCCACTTAGATAAAGGTAGATGAAATAAAGCAACAAGGTATGGATATGAACAAATAAGTGGTAAGGATTACTCAATCACAAACCAAATATCTGCGGGAAGAAATACTAGAGCTACTTGAATTCCCACCTATAAAACTCCTGGAACTTTCTGGTTATGCAATCAGGTGTTGGGGATACAGGGGAAGCATAATATCTCACCCAAAACGAACAAATCCTACACCCAGTTGTATCCATCCTTCAACACATAACCAAGAAACCTTCGGAAATCATTTACCTCAACCTTCGAAAAGCATGCGTTATACGAGTTATGGCAATACTCCCGAACTCCCGCCCAGTACTGGGTGGCGTCGAGGTTATCTCACTAACAACTGCATAAAAGAGATTTCGATGTCGGCGAACTCAGGCATTCCAGAACTGCAACGATAAAATTGTGACGACAACACCTCGGAGCTCAACTCCCTAGGACACTGCCACAACCCCTAAGTGTCGGGAGGCACCAAGAACAATGTTCTCGTCACAAAACTATCGGAACGATTCTAAGATACCCGCGTGATCCTAAAAAAATTGTGAAATTTGAGGAGAGAAGAGTCAAAACTCTATGTCAGGAGGCCTCACCAGAGCGACGAAGGGACTAAGGAGTAAAAAGAATCCTAATCTCCGATATATATAATCCTAAGACTCAAAACATTTTATTCTAGACTCGGCAACGTCAGTGATTCGATCAAGTAGGGGGCTCCAAAGTCGGGGAAGGCTACGATACCAACTTGTAACACCCACAATGCGGCTATATCTCCCACGTGTCAGGGCACAATTTAGAGGCATAGCCGCATGGTAGGCATGTCGCAAGAGGGGTAATCTTTAAACATCCCATGTACTGAATAACAAAGGGATAAAGAGTCAGCTTACAATCGCCACTTCACACAATACATAAATAGTTCATACATCATCCAAGGTACAAACAAAGGTCTGACTATGGAACCAAAATAAAGAAAGACCACCCCAAATGCTAGATCCCTGATCGTCCCAACTGGGCTCCACTACTGATCATCAGGAAATGAAACATAATAGTGACTCAAGTCTTCGTCGAATTCCCACTTGAGTTTGGTAGCATCGCCTGCACTGGTATCGTCGGTACCTGCAACTGTTTGGAAGTATCCGTGAGTCACGAGGACTCAGCAATCTCACACCCTCGCGATCAAGACTATTTAAGCTTATGGGTAGGAGAAGGTAGTAAGGTGGAGCTGCAGCAAGCACTAGCATATATGTCGGCTAACATACGCAGAAGAGAGCGAGAAGAGAAGCAATGCACAGTCGAGAAGCTATAAGTGATCAAGAAGTGATCATGAAACTACTTATGTTCAAGCATCACACAAGACCGTGTTCTCTTCCCAGACTCCGCCGAAAAGAGACCATCACGGCTACACACGCGGTTGATTCATTTTATTTAAGTTAAGTGTCAAGTTCTCTACAACTAGATATTAACAAATTCCCATCTGCCCATAACCGCGGGCACGGCTTTCGAAAGTTCAAACCCTGCATGGGTGTCCCAACTTAGCCCATCACAAGCTCTCACGGTCAATGAAGGATATTCCTTCTCCCAGGAAGACCCGATCAGACTCGGAATCCCGGTTACAAGACATTTCAACAATGGTAAAACAAGACCAACAAAGCCGCCCGGATGTGCTGACAAATCCCGATAGGAGCTGCACTTATCTCGTTCTCAGGGCACACCGGATGAACTCTACGTACAACTAAAACCAACCCTCAAGTTTCCTCAAGGTGGCGCTGCAAGTGGCTCTGTTTTGGACCAACACTCAGAGGAGCACTGGCCCCAGGGTTTAAAATAAAGATGACCCTTGAGTCCGTGGAACCCGAGGGAAAAAGCCTTAGGAGGCAAATGGTAAAACCAAGGTTGGGCCTTGCTGGAGGAGTTTTATTCAAAGCAAACTGTCAAGGGGTTCCCATAATCACCCAACTGCGTAAGGAATGCAAAATCAAGGAACATAACACCGGCATAACGGAAACTAGGACGGCAAGAGTGGAACAAAACACCAGGCATAAGGCCGATCCTTCCACCCTTTACCAAGTATATAGGTGCATTAAAGTAAATAAGAGATAATAATGATATCCCAACAATACCCATGTTCCAACATGGAACAAGCTTCGTCTTCACCTGCAACTAGCAACGCTATAAGAGGGGCTGAGCAAAGCGGTAACATAGCCAAACAACGGTTTGCTAGGAGAGGTGGGTTAGAGGCTTGACATGGCAATATGGGAGGCATGATATAGAAAGTGGTAGGTAGCCTGGCATAGTAATAGAGCGAACAACTAGCAAGCAAAGATATAGGTGATTTTTAGGGTATGGTCATCTTATTTGCAAAGTTCTCAGAGTTGTCGAAAGGTTGATCCTCAAAAGCGTTCTCAATAGGTTCCTTGTTCACGTACTCTTCTTCCGGCTCTACCCAAAGCAAGAACACAAGCAAAGGGCCAACAATCAATCACGGTGCAATGCACAAACAACATGATGCAAATCATGGCATGATATGCGAGATGTGATATGAAATGCATATGCGTGCTCCGGAAGGAAAAGGATGATCAAGGCATCAAATTGGCAAACCAAGTATGCCACTGGAAAGATGATATGATTTCGGTTGAAATCGATATAAAGATCACCGGAAACGGGGGCACGGTTTGCAAATGGCAAGCAAAACAAGGATGGTGCAAAACTGTAATTAACAGCACGATGCTACTTAACATGCAACAAGAAACTAAGCTACTGCACTCCGACATAGCAACAAAGCATAAGGCAGTGATGTACTCAAGATGCTTGACAAAACATGAACACTGAGCTATGGCTAAATCGCAAAAGAGCAGGTTCAAACAAGCATGGAAAAAGTGCAAAAGATATCAGCTTCACAAACTTAGTGAAAATACTAACATGCCAGAAATAACATCAGGAAGCCATGTTTAGAGCAAGCAAACAACATGCTACAAGAACATATCATAGCAATACAAGGCATGGCATTAATCTACTAAGTGCATAGAACACAAGTCCCTTACTGATCATGAGCCAAAAAGGCACAGACAATATGATGGCACCCATGTAAACATAGCAAGTTTTATTAACAGTTTCAGACGGTAGAAAATAGAGCATGGCATAAACAGAGTTATGAAGGCAATTTTGCGAGCTCAAACTACTCACCACAAAGCATTGCATGACAATATAAGCATACCAACAGCAAGAAGACATGTTCATAAAGCTAAAATGGCAATATGAAGTTCCCAGAATGCATGGATCACTAGCAACAACCATGGAAAAATTGATTAACATGTAAACAATCTGTCAGGAACATTTTATAGCAAACGTACAGCAAGAACAAGACATGCTAGAGCACTCCATAATTGCACACAGGGGCATGGATGGATAGAGAATACACATATGTTCAAAACATCCTTAATGAAGTATCTCAAAAAAAGCATGGATATCACTGTAGCATCAAGTTTACATGGCATCAAAATAACAGCAGGATAAGGACTTTCCAAAAACCTAAGTCACTGAAATCAGCAACATTGCGGTGGCTACTTTGCATGCTTGTGATAGTCACCATGTTGATCACAAAAATGCAAGACAAGCACCCCTGTAAAGGTGGCATGCTGTAGTTCAAAACACATGTAGAGATCATGCTCATAAGATACACACATCAAATGCCACAAAAATGACAATTCATCATAATCTGATAAGTAACAACAGTAAACATTTTATAGCACTCTTGCATCAACGATTAGAGCATCAAGGTGAACTCAGACAAGCATGCCACAATGGAATTAAATGAAGAGCATCTCACAATGAATAGTTTGATATAACATATGCATGAAACGGAGCTGCGGTCGCCGAGATGTGATGCAATGAACAGGGGCATAGAATATAAGGATTTCAGGACAGTCAAATCAACCTCTCGGAAACTGGACGGAGTGGTACGGAATGGAGAGATCCGGGGGAGGAGCTGAGCCATTTGGATCATGGTGTGGGTGGATCTGGTCCCGGTTGGCGCGGACTTTGAGGTACACCGGAGTAGTCGCCGGAGGAGAGGGAGACGGCGGCGGGAGTCGACAAAGCTCACCGGATTCGGCCCTCCCGCGGCCGGATCTGGCCGGAGATGAAGACGAGGGCAGCGGGGGAGGCGGGGGAGACCAGGCGACAACCGGCGAGGAAGAGCGGCGGCGCGGGGCGCCGGACGACGGGCGGCGGGCGGCGGCGGGCACGGGCGCCAGGCGGCGGGGACGCGCGGGGGAGGCGCCCGGGCAGCGCGCGCTTCGGGGGCCCGCCGTGGGCTCGGGCGGGCCGGCGGCAGTGGATGGAGTCGCTGCCACGTGGCGGCTCAGGAGTGGACGAGGCGCAGCGGCAGACGCGTCCGGTGCCGTCCGGACGTGTCCGGCGCGGAGGGAGACGGTGGATCCAGGGTTTCGCTCGAAATTTCGGAGGAGGAGGCCTTTTTATAGGTAGAGGCAGTTTAGAGTGTCCAAATGAGGTGTAGTTTTCGCCCACACGATCATGATCCGATGACGGAGGACATGGAAGTGGTTTAGATGGGTTGTTGGGCAGTTTTGGAGGGTTGTTGGGCTGCAACACAAAAGAGGCTTTTGCGGTTACGCGGTTAACCGTTGGAGCATCAAACGGACTCCAAATGGGACAAAATTTGACAGGTGGCCTACCGATGGTGTACCAAGGCCACTTGGCAAATCTCGGTCCATTCCGAGAACGTTTAACACTCACTCACAAAAAGAGGCAAGAGGGATGCGTTGGTGCATGTGGGAGTGTCAGATTGCAAAACGGACAACTGGGAAAATGCTCGGATGCATGAGACGAACACGTATGCAAATGAGATGCACATGATGACATGATATGAAATGCATGACATGAACAAAAAGCAAAACGAAGACAAAACCCAACCACGAAGGGAATCTCATAACTTAAAGGCAAAAATAGCAAGAGTCGGAGTTACCAATATGGCAAGTTACATCTGGGGTGTTACAACACTCCACCACTACGAGAGGATCTCGTCCCGAGATCTAGGACTGAAAGAACTCCGGATATTCGGAACGGAGGTGGTCCTCGCGCTCCCAGGTGGCTTCTCGGTCGGAATGGTGTGACCACTTCACATTCAAGAATTTGATAGACTTGTTGCGAGTCTTGCACTCAGTTTCTTCAATAATGGCAACGGGATCCTCATGATAAGACAGATCTTCTTGGAGATCAATCTCTTCGAAGTTGATGGTGCGCTCAGGAGTCTTGAAGCACTTGCGAAGCTGTGACACGTGAAACACAATATGCACATTTGCGAAGTTGGACAAAAGCTCAAGTTGATAGGCGAGGTCGCCTATTTTGCCAATGATCTTAAAAGGATCCACGTATCTAGGGCCAAGCTTCCCTTTGATACCGAAGCAACGAGTGCCTTTCATTGGAGAGACGCGGAGGTAGACATGGTCTCCGATCTCGAAAGCCAAATCACGATGGTTACTATCATAGTAACTCTTCTGGCGCGATTGCGCAGCTTTGAGATTTTCATGGATGACTTTGCACATTTCTTCTGCTTTTGTGATTAAGTCATTGCCAAGAAGTTGGCGTTCACCAGTCTCTGACCAATTAAGAGGAGTACGACACTTTCTGCCATAGAGAATCTGGAATGGGGCCTTGCCCGAGCTCGCTTGGAAGCTGTTGTTGTAGGAGAACTCGGCATATGGAAGACAATCTTCCCACTTCATACCGAAGGAAATGACAGAAGCCCTGAGCATATCTTCAAGGATTTGATTGACTCGCTCGACTTGGCCACTAGTTTGAGGATGGAAAGTTGTGCTGAAGCGAATGTTGGTGCCCATGGCCTTCTGGAAGGAGTCCCAAAATTTAGAAGTGAAGATGCTTCCACGATTTGAAGATATCAATTGTGGAATACCGTGCAGGGAGACAATCCTGGAGGTGTATAGCTCTGCCAGCTGAGCGGCTGTGATAGATTCTTTGATTGGAAGAAAATGAGCCACTTTAGTAAGCTTGTCGATGACAATGAAGATACGCTTGGACTTGGGAAATCCAGTCACGAAGTCCATCTCAATATGGTCAAACTTCCATTCTGGAATAGCAAGAGGTTGGAGGAGACCAGCTGACCGTTGGTGTTCTGCTTTCACCCTTCTGCAAACATCACATTCATTCACGAATTGAGCAATCTCTCGCTTCATTTGAGTCCACCAATACGACTGCTTGAGGTCATGGTACATCTTCGTACTTCCAGGATGAATGGATAGAAGGGAATTGTGAGCCTCGTTCATAATGACTTTCCTTAGATCACCTTTAGGAACCACAATTCGATCCTCGAAGAATAGAGTGTCTTTGTCATCAATGCGATAGCACTTGTATTTGGGTTGGCTCTTGGCAATCCCATTTTTCACCTTCTTCACCATGGAATCCAGGATTTGTGCCTCACGAATTTGATCTTCCAAAGTAGGAGAAACTTGGAGGTTGGCAAGAAAGCCTTGAGGAACAACTTGGATATTTAGTTTGCAGAAAGCTTCACAAAGGCCCGGTTGGAAGGGCTTGAGAATTAAGCTATTACAGTAAGCCTTCTTGCTCAAAGCGTCTACAATCACATTGGCCTTGCCTGGAGTATATTCAATACTCAGATTGTATTCTTGAATCATTTCGACCCAACGAGTCTGCCTGAGGTTGAAGTTGGGTTGAGTGAAGATGTACTTGAGGCTCTTATGATCTGTGAAGATGTCCACTTTCCTTCCCAACAAGAGATGTCTCCATGTTAATATTGCATGGACAACTGCCGCCAACTCGAGGTCATGAGTGGGGTAGTTCCTTTCGTTGGGCTTCAACTGACGAGAGGTATAAGCCACAACTTTCTTCTCTTGCATTAACACAGCACCAAGACCTTGCAGGGAGGCATCACAGAAAACTTCGAATGGTTTGGATTCATCAGGAGGAGTCAAGACAGGAGCTGTGACTAACTTCTCTTTGATGGTGTTTAAAGCAACGCCACATTCAGGCGTCCAGACATACTTGACATGCTTCTGTAGGAGGTTGGAAAGAGGCTTTGCAATCTTAGAGAAATTCTCAACGAATCTTCGACAATAGCTTGCAAGCCCAAGAAAACTGCGGAGCTGCTTGACATTCTGAGGCGGTTCCCAATTCACAATTGCAGACACCTTCTCAGGATTAATAGTGATGCCTTTGGCGGAGATTATATGACCAAGGTAGAGAACATCATCAAGCCAAAACTCACACTTTGAAAACTTCGCATAGAATTGATGCTCTCTGAGTTTGTCAAGCACCAATCTCAAATGCTTGGCATGTTCCTCCTTATTCTTGGAAAAGACCAAGATATCATTGAGATACACTAGGACGAAATCATTTGTATAAGGGTTGAAGATGAAGTTTATCATGCGAGAGAACGTTGGAGGAGCATTGACAAGGACAAAGACATGACAATATATTCATAAGAACCATAGCTTGTTCTGAATGCTGTCTTGGGGATATCTTCTTCACGAATTCGAATCTGATGATAGCTCATATGGAGGTCAAGCTTGGAGAATACTTTAGCACCTTTAAGTTGCTCGAATAGCTCATTGATGTTAGGGAGTGGATACTTGTTCTTTATTGTCTTCTTATTCAATGGACGGTAGTCGACACAAAGTTGGTCCGTTCCATCCTTCTTCTAGACAAAAAGAACACCACAACCCCATGGAGATGAACTCGGTCTAATCAGACCCAGACGCTCTTGTTCATCGAGCTGTTTCTTCACCTCCTACAACTCCTCTGGTCTAAGCTTGTAAGGATGCTTGCAAACAGGTTCCGTGCCAGGCTCAAGATTGATAACGAATTCAACTGGTCGGTGAGGAGGCATTCCCGGAAGCTCTTCTCGAAAGACGTCTTGGTATTCGCAAACGACTAGAATCTGAGAGATGTCATTCAACTCGCCCTTCTCATTGAGAGAAAACAGTCGAATGGTATCATCATGAGCGGCAAAGATGATCACATCCTCAAAAGAGTGTGTCAATTGAATCTGTCTGGCAGCACAATCAAGTTGAGCCTTGTGCTTAGAAAGCTAGTCATGCCAAGAATTAGATCAATATCCGAGTCACCAAGAACAATTGGAGAAGATAGAAATTCATAGTTTCCCATCTTGATAGACACATCTGGGACGCAATTATTAGATGTCATTTGCTTACCCGAGGACACAATCTTCAACGGGAAAGGAATATTTTCGGTCACAAACTCATGCTTGGCAACAAAAGGTCTTAAAATGAAAGAAAGCGATGCACCAGTATTAAACAATACTTTTGCAGGAAAAGAGTTAACTGGAAGGTTACCCATGATCACTTCTGAAGAATCCTCTGCCTGAGCTGCGTTCATCATGTTGACCTTAGCATGCTTGGGATTATGCTTGACCACTGCATTGCTGGAAGATCTCACAAGAGGAGGCGGCGGAAGGCGCCTCTGGTTGAAGCATTTGTTTGCATAGTGCCCTTTCTGTTGACCCTTGTTGCAAGTAACCTCTGAGAGCGGCCGATGGTAAGGAGCACTTGACCTTGGAGCTTGAGACTGAGCTTTGTTCTGATAGACTGGGTTGGGTGGGTGGGAAGATCCATTGCCACCTTTGCTCTTCTGTTGGTAGGGCTAACAAAACGGAGGAGGAGGAGGCAACCAAAACTTCTATTGCTTAGCTACCACTAGTGAGGAAGAAGGCTGAACTGCATCCCTAACTCTCTTCTTAGATGCCTCACACTTGAGCTGAGCAGCTTCTTGTTTCAGTGCCATATTGTAGAATTGATCAAACTTGGTCAGTTCAAGAAGCACGAGAGCTAATTGCAGATCTTCTCTGAGGCCACCTCTGAATTGATAGATCATGCTCTTCTTATCAGGAACGTCCTGTTTAGCGAAGCGAGCAAGTTTCTGAAACTGGATATTGCATTGATACACAGACATGCTGCCTTGCTTGAGATTGCGGAACTCCTCACGCTTGTTCTCAGCAACGCTTGATGGAATGTGATGAGCATTGAAGTCTCGGCGGAAATCATCCCAGGTAATCACACGACCTCCTCTGCAATCTCTGTATTGTTGATACCACTCAGCAGCTTGATCCTTGAGTTGAAATGAAGCAAACTTGACAAAGTCCTTAGATCTGACATTGCTACATTCAAAATGTTTGCAAATGTCGATGAGCCAATCATCGATGTCTGTGGCCTCGACACAGTTGCTGAAGGACTTCGGCTAGTTTGCGAGGAACTGGTTGAGGGTAGCAAACTGAGGCAGATTGTTTCCTTGGCCTTGATTTCCTTGGTTGCCTTGCTCTTGGTTGCGCTCTTGCAAAAGTTGCAATAGCATCTGAGTGTTGGCGTTGGTGGCCGCCAAGACAGCTTGCCATGCCTCCAAAGATGGAGGTGGTGGCGGAGGGTTCGACTGATCCCCATAATTGCAGTCCAGATTCTGACGCGTTGGAGGAGCCATCCTGAAGAGGTTGACATCCGTTAGCATCTTGAAATACATATATTCGAGCTGAATCAATGGATCGAAATTGTAACATAAAGTCTTAACATTCGAACAAGGATGAACGAATGAATTCCAAAGTGAAGCATCACACATCCATAAGTTGAGAAGCCACTTCGATAAACTTAGATGAAAGAAAGCAACAAGGTACGGATATGAACCAATAGGTGGTAAGGGTTACCCAATCACAAACCAAATATCCGTGGGGAGAAATACTAGAGCTACTTGAATTCCCACCTATAAAACTCCCAAAACTTTCTGGTTATGCAATCAGGTGTTGGGGATACAGGGGAAGCATAATATCTCACCCAAAACTAATAAATCCTACACCCAGCTGTATCCATCCTTCAACACATAACCAAGAAACTTTTGAAAATCATTTACCTCAACCTTCGAAAAGCATCCGTTATACGAGTTATGGCTCCCGAACTCCCACCCTAGTACTGGGTGGCGTCGAGGTTATCTCACCAACAACTGCATAAAAGAGATTTCGATGTCGGCGAACTCAGGTATTCCTGAACTGCAACGATAAAAATGTGACGACAACACCTCAGAGCTCAACTCCCCGGGACACTGCCACAACCTCTAAATGTCAGGAGGCACCAAGAACAATGTTCTCGTCACAAAACTATCGGAACGATTCTAAGATACCCGCGTGATCCTAAAAAAATCATGAAATTTGAGGGGAGAAGAGTCAAAACTCTATGCCAGGAGGCCTCACCAGAGCAACGAAGGGACTTAGGAGTAAAAAGAATCCTACTCTCTAATATATATAATCCTAAGACTCAAAACATTTTGTTCTAGACTCAACAACATCAGCGATTCGATCAAGCAGGGGGCTCCTAAGTCGGGGAAGGCTCTGATACCAACTTGTAACACCCACAATGCGGCTATATCTCCCACGTCTCGGGGCACGACCTAGAGGCATAGCCGCATGGTAGGCATGTCGCAAGAGGGGTAATCTTTACACATCCCATGGACTGAATAAGAAAGGGATAAAGAGTCGGCTTACAATCACCACTTCACACAATACATAAATAGTTCATACAACATCCAAGGTACAAACAAAGGTCCGACTATGGTATCAAAATAAAGAAAGACCACCCCAAATGCTAGATCCCCGATCGTCCCAACTGGGCTCCACTACTGATCATCAGGAAAGGAAACATAATAGCAACCCAGGTCTTCGTCGAATTCCCACTTGAGTTCAGTAGCATCGCCATCACTGGTATCGTCGGCACCTGCAACCGTTTGGAAGTATCCGTGAGTCACGAGGACTCAGTAATCTCACACCCTCGCGATCAAGACTATTTAATCTTACGGGTAGGAGAAGGTAGTAAGGTGGAGCTGCAGCAAGCACTAGCATATATGGTGGCTAACATACGCAAAAGAGAGTGAGAGGAGAAGCAATGCATGGTCGAGAAGCTATAAGTGATCAAGAAGTGATCAAGAAGTGATCCTGAAACTACTTACGTTCAAGCATAACACAAGACCGTGTTCTCTTCCTGGACTCCGCCAAAAAGAGACCATCACGACTACACACGTGGTTGATTCATTTTAATTAAGTGTCAAGTTCTCTACAACCAGATATTAACAAATTCCCATCTGCCCATAACCGCAGGCACGACTTTCAAAAGTTCAAACCTTGCAGGGGTGTCCCAACTTAGACCATCACAAGCTCTCACGGTCAACAACAGAATTCCTTCTCCCAGGAAGACCTGATCAGACTCGGAATCCCGGTTACAAGACATTTCGACAATAGTAAAACAAGACCAACAAAGCTGCCCGAATGTGCCGACAAATCCCGATAGGAGCTGCACATATCTCGTTCTCAGGGCACACCGGATGAACACTACGTACAACTAAAACCAACCCTCAAGTTTCCCTGAGGTGGCGCTGCAAGTGGCTCTGTTTTGGACCAACACTCAGAGGAGCACTGGCCCGAGGGTTTAAAATGAAGATGACCCTTGAGTCCACGGAACCCGAGGGAAAAAGGCTTAGGAGGCAAATGGTAAAACCAAGGTTGGGCCTCGCTGGAGGTATTTTATTCAAAGCGAACTGTCAAGGGGTTCCCATAATCACCCAACTGCGTAAGGAATGCAAAATCAAGGAACATAACACCGGTATGACGGAAACTAGGGCGGCAAGAGTGGAACAAACACCAGGCATACGACCGAGCCTTCCACCCTTTACCAAGTATATAGGCGCATTAAAGTAAATTAGAGATAATAATGATATCCCAACAATACCCATGTTCCAACATGGAACAAGCTTCATCTTCACCTGCAACTAGCAACGCTATAAGAGGGGCTAAGCAAAGCGGTAACATAGCCAAACAATGGTTTACTAGGAGAGGTGGGTTAGAGGCTTGACATGGTAATATGGGAGGCATGATATAGAAAGTGGTAGGTAGCGCGGCATAGCAACAGAGCGAACAACTAGCAAGCAAAGATAGAAGTGATTTCGAGGGTATGGTCATCTTGCCTGCAAAGTTCTCAGAGTTGTGGAAAGCTTGATCCTCGAAAGCGTTCTCAACAGGTTCCTCGTTCACGTACTCATCTCCCGGCTCTACCCAAAGCAAGAACACAAGAAAAGGGCCAACAATCAATCACGATGCAATGCACAAACAACATGATGCAAAACATGGCATGATATGCGAGATGTGATATGAAATGCGTATGCGTGCTCCAGAAGGAAAAGGATGATCAAGGCATCAACTTGGCAAACCAAGTATGCCACTGGAAAGATGAGATGATTTCGGTTGAAATCGATATAAAGATCACCGGAAACGGAGTCACGGTTTGCAAATGGCAAGCAAAACAAGGATGGTGCAAAACTGTAATTAACAGCACGATGCTACTTAGCATGCAACTAGAAACTAAGCTAATGCACTCCAACCTAGCAAATAAGCATATGGCGGTGATGTACTCAAGATGCTTGACAAAACATGAACACTGAGATACGGCTAAATCACACAAGAGCAGGTTCAAACAAGCATGGCAAAAGTGCAAAAGATATCAGCTTCACAGACTTAGTGAAAATACTAACATGCCAACAATAACATCAGGAAGCCATGTTTAGAGCACGCAAACAACATGGTACAAGAACATATCATAGCAATACAAGGCATGGCATGAATCAACTAAATGCATAGAACAAAAGTCCCTTATTGATCATGAGCCAAAAAGGCACAGAAGATATTATGGAACCCATGTACACATAGCAAGTTTTATTAACAATTTCAGACTTAGCAGAAAACAGAGCATGGCATAAACAGAGTTATGAAGGCAACGTTGCGAGCTCAAACCATTCACCACAAAGCATTGCATGACAATATAAGCATACCAACAACAAGAAGACATGTTCATTAAGCTAAACATAGCTAGATCAAGTTCCTAGCTTGCATGGATCACTAGAAACAACCATGGAAAAATCGATTAACATGTAAACAATCTGCCAGGAACATCTTATAGCAAACGTAGAGCATGAACAAGACATTCTAGGGCACTCCATAATTGCAAACAGGGGCTTGGATGGATAGAGCATACCCATATGTTACAGAAAAAGGCTTTTGCCCCGCTTTATATATAAAGCAATGATCAACAACATCCCAGTACAAACACACGCTACACCACAACACACGCACACACACAAGGCAGGATACATAGGCGCTGATCGCAGCAACACACCCCTAGCACTACAAGAGCAACCGGGGGCTCAACCGGGAACACGCCACCGCGAAGAAATGAAGCCGCATATGACGAACTGTGTGCTCCAAGGCGGCGCCTTCAGGAAGGAAACGACACAGGAGCGCCGCCACCGCCCGATCCGAGGATCAAAGTTTCCCCTGGAGCATCACGACGAGCAGTGAGAGCCGCGATGACACCTTCAAGAAGGGAACGAGCGTCGCCGTTGCCGGTCCGTCCAAAGATAGAAAAAGTTTTCACCCCGGCCAACACTCACTGCCACCGAATGCCACACCCCAGCTACCACGCCGCCCACACGACCATGGCCACCGGGCAGCACCAAGCCACGGGCTCTGCCCATGAGCACCGCTACCACCACCAGGACCGCCGTCCCGGCATCCAAGACCTTGACACCACCTCACCCGGGATCCGCCGCTACCCCAACCAAAGAGACGAGTGGAAAGGACCCTCCTTTCATACCCCTGGGCAGCCCCCAGCGCCAAGACCCAAAAGGCCGGCCAAACTGGCCTCCATCGACCCGTCCTGCAGCACCGGGCTCGAGACGAGCTCTGTCTTGCGGCACCATGTGCGAGACGAGCTCAGTCCTGCTGCACCGTGCGCGAGACGAGTTCGGTCCTGCTACACCGTGCATGAGACGAGGTCGGTCCTACCGCACCGGTCGCGAGACGAGCGATGGACCGCAACTGGGAGATGGACAGCCCTTTGACGAAGTAACGGCCGAACGATGAGGAGAGGAATCGAAGGCCGACACAAGACTGCCACGGACAAACCCACGCCGGAACATGCTAGCCGCCGTAGTTGACCTGCCAAGCCGCCGTGGAGCCACCCACGGCCGGGACAGGAGCCACGCCAGGCCCCTGCCCAACCCGCGCCGCCCGCGAGCTCGGAGCATGAGAGACACCGGGTACGCACAACCACCAGCACGGCTGGCCGCCGCAACCACCAGCTGACCCCGCCGGGGGGCCAGGACGAATCCGCCGGACCGGCCCAACCACCACACTGGACTACCACCAGCACACGCAGCCACCGGAGGCGGCCGGCCCGCGCCGCCACAGCCCGTGCCGCCCGCGACAGCGGCCGGAGGAGACGCCATTCCAGATCAGATCTGGCCGCCCCTCACCACCACCCCGAGCACACCCCACCACCACAGAACACCGCCGACCCTCCCACACCAGGAGAAGAACCCACCCCACCGCCAAGGAAGCCCAGGGCGCCGTCGAGCCGCCCAGATGCCGTGCCGCCCTGGTCCAGCAGCGCGCCTCCACATAGGGACGCCGGCCCGCGCCAATCTCCGCCGCGCTAGGGAGAGACGAGGCCCCACCGCTGCCAGCACCTACCGGGCTTTGCCCGGTGGTGCAGACTGGCGGCGGCGAGGGGAAGGAGGGGGAGGAGGAGGCCTAGAGGCCGGCGGCGGGTGAGTCCCCTCGGCCGCTCGCGGGAGCGACACGAGGGGAAGGGTAGGGAGGTGAGATTCGAGAACAGAGCCCTGGTTGCTCATTCAGGTGCAAGTTGACCGCATACCCATATGTTCAAAACATCCTTACTGGAGTATCTCAAAACAAGCATGGATATCACTGTAGCATCAAGTTTACATGGCAGCAAAATAACAGCAGGATAAGAACTTAGCAAAATCCTAAGTCACTGAAATCAGCAACATTGCGGAGGCTACTTTGCATGCTTGTGATAGTCACCACATTGATCACAAAAATGCAAGATAAGCACCCCTGTAAAGGTGGAATGTTGTAGTTCAAAACACATGTAGAGATCATGCTCATAAGATACACACATCAAAGGCCACAAAAATGACAAATCATCGTAATCTGATAAGTAACTGTAGTGAACATTTTATAGCACTCTTGCATCAATGATTAGGGCATCAAGACGAACTCAAACAAGCATGCCACAATGTAATGCAATGAATAGCATCTCACAATAAACGTTTTGATATAATATATGCATGAAACGGAGCTACGGTCACTGAGATGTGATGCAATGAACAGGGGCATAGAATATAAGGATTTCAGGACTTAGTCAAATCAACCTCTCAGAAACTAGACGGAGTGGTATGGGATGGAGAGATCTGGGGGAGGAGTTGCGCTGTTTGGATCGTGGTGTGGGTGGACCTAGTCCTGGTTGGCGCGGACTTTGAGGAGTGCCGGAGTAGTCGCCAAAGGAGAGGGAGACGGCGGTTGGAGTCGACGAAGCTCGCCGGATCCGACCCTCCCGCGGCCGGATTTGGCCGGAGATGAAGACGAGGGGCGGCTGGGGCGACTGGTGAAAGTGCAACTATCCCTAGGTGGTTTTGGTAATTCCTAACAACATATAGCTCATTGAGCTAATGCTATTTCAAGATTAATATTTCAGGAAAGCTCAATGATTGGCATGGCATGGATGAGAAAAGTGGACCCCTCAAAATGCTAAGGACAAAAGGATTGGCTCAAGCTCAAAGCTCAAGACTCTACATTTTCTATTTCAGTGATCCAAGATCACATTGAGTCTATAGGAAAAGCCAATACTATCAAGGAGGGATGAGGTGTTGCTTAATGAGGCTCTTGCTCAAAATGCTTAGTGATATGCTCAAAAGCCCTCAACTACTTTCTCAAATGCACATATGACCTAAACCAAAAGTCAAACTCGGCCCCACCGATTCTTTCTATCCGGCGCCACCGAGTTCAGATGTCATAGCCACTGCCACAAACCCTAGGCAACTCGGTCTCACCGATAGGGATCCCGGTCTCACCGAGATGGGATTGTAATATCTCTGTTTCCCTTCGTAACGTTTCGGTCCCACCGAGATGAGCGATCGGTCCCACCGAGATTGCAATGTAAACTCTCTGTTTTCCTTCCGTAACATTTCGGTCTCACCGAAATGAGCGAATCGGTCCCACCGAGTTTACCTGACCAACTTTCTGGTTAGCTTATTACCAAAGTCGGTCTCACCGAGTTTGTGTAATCGGTCTCACTGAGATTACGTTATGCCCTAACCCTAACCATATCGGTCCTACCGAGTTGCATGTCGGTCCCACCAAAAATCCTAACGGACACTAGATTTGCTAAATCGGTCTGACCGAGTTTATCAATTCGGTCCCATCGAGACTGGCAAGTTGTGTGTAACGGTTAGACTTTGTGTGGAGGCTATATATACCCCTCCACCTCCTCTTCATTCGTCGAGAGAGCCGTCAAAACGAACCTACACTTCCAACTTACTTTTTCTGAGAGAACCACCTACACTTGTGTTTAGGCCAAGATATTCCATTCCTACCATATGAATATTGATCTCTAGCCTTCCCCAAGTTGCTTTCCACTCAAATCTTCTTTCCACCAAATCCATATCCTGTGAGAGAGAGTTGAGTGTTGGGGAGACTATCATTTGAAGCACAAGAGCAAGGAGTTCATCATCAACACACCATTTGTTACTTCTTGGAGAGTGGTGTCTCCTAGATTGGCTAGGTGTCACTTGGGAGCCTCCGACAAGATTGTGGAGTTGAACCAAGGAGTTTGTAAGGGCAAGGAGATCGCCTACTTCGTGAAGATCTACCGCTAGTGAGGCAAGTCCTTCATGGGCGACGGCCATGGTGGGATAGACAAGGTTGCTTCTTCGTGGGCCCTTCGTGGGTGGAGCCCTCCGTGGACTCACGTAGCCGTTACCCTTCGTGGGTTGAAGTCTCCATCAATGTGGATGTACGATAGCACCACCTATCGGAACCACGACAAAAACATCCGTGTCTCCTATTGCATTTGAATCCTCCAAACCCTTCCCTTTAGACTCTTGCAAGTTGCATGCTTTACTTTCCGCTGCTCATATACTCTTTGCATGCTTGCTTGAATTGTGTTAAGATTGCTTGACTTGTCCAAAGTTGCTAAAATCTGCCAAGAACTAAAATTGGGAAAAGGATAAGTTTTATTTGGTCAAGTAGTCTAATCACCACCCCCTCTAGACATACTTTCGATCCTACACCGGGCGACGACCGGCGAGGAAGAGCGGCGGCGCGGGGCACCGGACGACGGGCGGCAGGTTGCGCGGGGGGCGGGGACGCGCGGGGGAGGCGGCCGGGCGGCACGGGCTTCGGGGGCCCGCCGTGGGCTCGGGCGGGACGGCGGTGGTGGACGGAGGCGCAGCCATGTGGCGGCTCAGGAGTGGACGGGGCGCGGCGGCGGACGCGTCCGGCACGGAGGGAGACGGTGGATCTAGGGTTTCGCCCGAAATTTTGGAGGAGGAGGCCTTTTATAGGTAGAGGCAGTTTGGAGTGTCCAAATGAGGTGTAGTTTTCGCCCACACGATCATGATCCGACGATGGAGGACATGGAAGTGGGTTAGATGGGTTGTTGGGCCGTTTTGGAGGGTTGTTGGGCTGCAACACAAAAGAGGCCTTTGCAGTTATCCGGTTAACCGTTGGAGCATCAAACAGACTCCAGATGGAACGAAATTTGACAGGCAGTCTACCGGTGGTGTACCAAGGCCACTTCGAAAATCTCAGTACATTCCGAGAACGTTTAACACCCGCTCACGAAAAGAGGCAAGAGGGATGTGCCGGTGTACGTGGGAGTGTCAGATTGCAAAACGGACAACGGGGAAAATGCTCAGATGCATGAGACGAACACGTATGCAAATGAGATGCACATGATGACATGATATGAAATGCATGACATGAACAAAAAGCAAAACAAAGACAAAAACCCAACCACGAAGGGAATCTCATAACTTAAAGCCGAAAATGGCAAGAGTTGGAGTTAAAAATATGGCAAGTTACATCCGGGGTGTTACAAGAAGGAGAAGGGGATCTGGAGCAAGACGAAGGAAGGGCAATGAGGGCTCGGCAGCTGGCGCTAGCCTTTTTGTCAACCAGGAGCAGTTGCCGAGGCAGCATGGGGAAGCGGAGGCGCCAACGTCCCATCAATCGGCACGCGCCGACCAAGGCCGTAGGCGGTTAGGCCCCGCGGCGCTTCGCACTTGCCCTTTAGCTTCGCCTCAAAGCCAAGTTCGAGTGTGCCTTGGGCCCGGGGGCTACTATCGGTGTTTTGGGAACGGGGGTACCCAGACTTGCCTGCCTACAGCCCATGGCTTGGCTCCATCGATGGCCTAGTACGGCACAACTTCAACATCAACAACTCAAGACCCCCACTAGGAGCCAAGCCTCGCGAGGCAGACAACACCAAGACCTCCACATGGGGCAGCCTCCTCCGGCTGGCTCCCGAGGAGCGGAGATTTCTAGGCATGGTTCACCTCGCAAGGTTCAGATGACGCGAGCCATTACGACCAAGGCCAGGCGGGCGCAAGCGGGTGCAGCGTACCAGTTTCCTCTTTGGTACTAAGGAGGCAAGCGCAGGCGCGGAGTCCCGATGAATCAGGCAAAGGTTTCCATTCCGGTGCAACAAGACCAAGACCGCCAGGACGGCGGGACGGAGGTCATCGCTGAGCCCACCGCGGCGTCACCACCAAAGGCTTTTGTAGACGAAGACTACTTTTGTCAGGATAGCATGTACTAGTTGTCTCCCTTCAAATTTGGCCGTTGTGGGATTCCTTCCTGCCTTCATTTGGGAAGAGGACCAAGGCCACTATAAATAGGACCTAGCCACCACCATAGAGGGGCTGATCATTCAGATCATCCTCACACCCACCAGCTCATCGAGCACAAGAACACTCCTCCTGAGGTTGTGCTCCCACTGTGCTAGTTCATCCTCAGCACCTCGAGGCCAATCCACCACAAAGCAGGAGTAGGGTTTTACACCGCAAGGTGGCCAGAACCTGGGTAAACTATTGTGTTCCTTGTACATTCGGTTCGTCAAGCTAGGCCGTGAGATTAGAAAGCAGGCAGATTGGGGAGGACGAGTTCTTCGCACGCACCCCAGATTTCAAACCTCTCAAGGGTCTGCGGAACCCGAAATCCGAATAAGTTTCCCCGGCAAAGGCGCTAGAAATTCTTCTGCGACTTGAGATTGGCGTTGGGATTTTCCCGAAGAGGAAGGGTGAAGTAGTATAGTAGAAGATAGTATTTCCCTCAGTAAAGAACCAAGGTTAATCGAACCAGTAGGAGATTCATGCAAACAACTTTCAACAGTACCTGCACACACACATAAATAAATACTTGCACCCAACGTGGGCAAGAGGGTCGTCAATCCCCTTGTACGCGTTAATTGCAAGGATTAATTCTGATGGTGGTAGATATATAAATTGTAAAGCTAAATAAAAATAAATAAATTGCAGCAGGGTATTTAGGGTTTTATTAATATAAGTGAATGGACCCGGGGACAATAGCATCACTAGAGGCATCTCTCTCAAGAACATAACAAACGGAGGGTACACAAATTATTGTTGGGCAATTGATATAAAAGAACATAGCTATGATATTATTCATGGCATGATTAGTACATAATAATTATGTTCGTGACAAGTAGAGTGTTAAACTTACTGACGCCTACTACTATTACTCCACTTCGAGAGCGCTTCTATGCTTGCTTCTCTACGTATTAAGTTCATGACAAACAGAGTAATGCTTTAAGTATGATGACATAATGTAGACAAAATAAGATCAATCAATATGAGAAAATAGCATCGTTTTATCCTTGGTAGCAACAATACAAATACGGGCCTAGCTACACCTTCCATCACGAGGTGAGGACACCGCAAGATTGAACCTACTACTATCACTACTACAGGATGGTCCTAACACGACACTACAATCAGAGACCCTTCAACGAAACAGTGTGCGATGCATTAATCCAAATGGCGGTGTAAGAAACCCGCCAAAAATGATACGAATGGTTGTGATGGTGGAGACATCAAACACGATTCATATTAGAGTTGTGTGCGCGATACGTGGAATATGGTTGGTCCATACGAACTGTCTGTGATGAGACAACAGAAATGATCAGCCTGATGAGGGTGTGTGTGCGATATACGATATACAGATCACTCGGAT
The DNA here is from genome assembly GCF_018294505.1 of Triticum aestivum. Classification (NCBI taxonomy): domain Eukaryota; kingdom Viridiplantae; phylum Streptophyta; class Magnoliopsida; order Poales; family Poaceae; genus Triticum; species Triticum aestivum. The sequence goes on along the minus strand of NC_057806.1, from coordinate 305,896,636 downwards.
GAACTGTTTGTGATTAGGCAACACAACAGAAATGGTTAGCCAGATCAAGGTGTGTGCAATATATGGCATACAATTCACTTGGATTAACTGTTTGTGATGAGCCAAGACAACAGAATCGGTTCAACTTAACAAGATGTGTGTGATACGTGACAAACAGGTCCGTAATCAGAAATGTGTACAAAGACCGATAATAACCCAGATGATTGCTGCTAATAAGCCTTGTGTGTTGTGGGCAAACGCTTGCCGGTATACAATTGTCAATGATTGATGAAACCATCACCGACGGTGTCGGGGATATACCCCGCGGCGTAAACTGGCTGGAAGTATAACCCGGCCGAACTAGGCGTTTCATTGGTAAACTGCTAGAGGATTGGCGGTTTACGTGATTGGCGGTTTACATGCCTGATGGTTTACGCGTCTGGCGGTTCACGAGCCTGAAGACTCATTGGTGACCCGGCGCGTGTTCCAGATGGATGACAAGGCCCAAGGCCCGACATGCCGGTTTATGATAATGGTGGGCCGGTTTAAGAGGAAAGGCATGAGGAACATTTATCTTACAAGGAGTTAAGACATGGACTTGTATCCGGTTTGTATTAGAGATAGACTAGTCCTAATCCTAATAGGACTCTACATTTAACCCGCCCCTCCAACATATATAAGGAGGGGCAGGGCTTCCCAAAAGGGACAAGATTCACAAGTTCCACAAGTTGGACAAGTTAGGTTTAGACAATAGCTCTCGAGATAGAGCACTCTTGTAACCGTGATCATCATCATCAATATCAATGAAGCAGGATGTAGGCTTTTACCTCCACCGCGAGGGGCCGAAACTGGGTAAAACATCGCGTCTCTCGTCCCGCTCAACCCCTCTCAAGCTACCACATAGATGCGTTGGCCTCGCGACTAAGTCCTGACACTAAGGACATCTGCCATGACAATTCCACGACAGACGGGTTCCCTAGTTTACTCCGTGTGCGATGTGATTTGCTCTGTCTATAGAAGAACAACATATAAAGCCAAATGAAACATCCAATTACATGAGTGACTATACAAAACATTCGAACACACCTCAATAAACAATTACATGCATTCTAAACTAGGAGAAATGATCATCTAATCATCTACTTCTTGTGGCGCTGCCACCACTGCTCTGTGGCTCGACGATCCCTTGTCTGCGGCAGGGCAAAGGCACTTCCTCATGCCAACGATCCGCATGTACATCTCGTAGCTTGCGTACATGTCCTTGGCCACGTACTTGACGTGTTCTTCATGCAATCTCTACTCCCAGACACTGTGCCAAGCGATCTTGTCCTTCTTGCTCTCATCCTTCATATTCATGTAGTAGGTGTCGATGATGGCCGAGGCAAGGTCAATCAGGGAGTCCTGATTCTTATTTGTGCTGCCCCAGATCGTGTAGTGGTCACGGATGTCGAGAAGATTCTACAGGCCAAGCCCGAAACCTTAAGCGCTTCTAGATCGTTGTTGGTGTCCACGGTAGCGAATCTATAGTCGAGGTTGTTGATAAGCCTGGCAAAACGCTCGCTAGGCCTTGTGGCCAGGTGCCAGTGATAGATGAGGACATCATGGCACAGACACAACTAGGTGACGACAACCTTCTGATCATACCCAGCACAACCGCCGGTGAACTCGAGGTTGAAGTCGACCACTTGGTACTTGTCCTCAACAAGCAACTGCTCCATAGTGTGGATGGACCTCTCCATCGAGACTAGCTCATTCGTGTACACCATGAGAGGTTCTTCCCCCTCTTGTGGGTGTCCACTACATGGGGCGTGGTGAACTAATGGCCGTTGTCATCGTCAGCCGTTGGGAGCATCATTGGAGCCATGGGGAGTGCTATTGGAGCCATCAGATATCCTCCCTGTATGTGTTGTCGTGGGTGTGCTTATTGTGTCATGGGGCATGAGAGATTAAGGCAAATGGCCATGGGAATAAATGGGGGCCGGAGGCATGGATTCTCGGCACGTTTGCATGGCAGTTTTTGCAGCGCGTAACTACATCGTGGCGTCATGACCGGCGCAACCGCATGCATAATGGAAGCATGAACATACGTGATCGTGCGCTGTCCACAAAAGCTGGCAGTGCGCGTGGTGGGACGCGAGCAGAGCGCGCCGCGGCCCCCTCAACCACGACAACCATATGCATAGAGCAGTTGAAATTGTAGGGAATGGTCGTCTACATGCCGGCCAGCAATTGTGAGCCGGTGACATGATGTGAAACTAGCTCGTGTTCCACATCACACGATGGTCCAACAATCGTTCACGATGCTGCATAGAGAGCGGCCATGTGTTAGGTAATTAAATCGCAAAGGTTTTTTTATTAACCATATGTGTATGTGTCATTTCATCCTCCACTCGCATGTCTTGTTACCCCGATGCCGCAGAAGGCTTCTAGCGCAAGATTGAGCACTTCACAGGCATTCTTTCGGCCAAACGGTGGCTCAAAGTGGTGCCAATGAATCGTCAGTGAGCCTGTCCTGCACAACCGTCCAGGTTCCCATGCACAGCCGTGCAAGCTTCCCGCCTGACCCGACATGGCGAAATCCCCCAAAATCCCAAAGCTTACCGGCATGCTATATAAATCCTCACGTCCGGTGAGTTCTCCGTCATATTTTCGCCTCCCTCCCTGTAGCTTATCTCGTTTGCTTCTCCCACAATTGCCAATGGCACCGGGCCCTCGTCATCGCTCAGCCACTCTGCCGTCATCAGAGAATAGCTCCAGTTGGGAGGCTACACCGCGGTGGCGGCGCAGTCCCCGGTGTCGTGTCCTGCACGTGGTGTCCCTGTTGGGTGTGCGCACAACACCCACCACACGCTCTGTCGCCACTGCCCGTCGGCAGCTATTGCTGGCCGCCATTGCCACCACGCCACCGTCTTCCGTCATGGACGCCACACCGCCATCGAAAGCCAGGGCCATCGCCTGCTCTGCCACCGTGACCCAAAGAGCGGGAGGTGGCCGTCGTGGCCGCCACCCCACTGTTGGCCACTGTGGCCATCACCCCGCTCTGCCACTGCGGCCTGAAGGCGGCAAGTGCCCGTCGTGGTTGCCACCCCACCATCGGTCGCCGTGGCTGCAACCCTACTGTCAACCGCTGGGTTCGTCACCCGCTCCGCCAATGCCGCCCGAAGGAGGGAGGTGGAGGTGGAGGTGGAGCCCCGCATGTGCGTCAGCGACCTTGCACGCTACATCGAGTTTCTGCGGGAGGAGGAAGAGTGCTTGGTCGAGCACACAAAGAGTCTTACTGCCGCCATGGCCGTAGCACATGCTGCCGTAGAGGTGCGGAATGAGGAGATCTATAGGGATTCCTGCTGCTTCAAGAGGGGTCATCTGGAGCGGCAGAGGGTGTTCGAGGTGGGCGTCGCTAAAGGTGTAGTAGCGATAGACATCGGATTCTAGTTCTCCAGCTCGTCGGTATGCTCCTCCTCCTCTGCCTCTTACTGAGCACGCTCAGTAGAGGAGAGGCTGCTGGAAGTAGTACAAAGGCCCTCCGTAGTAGTAGTATTTAGGGGCTATTTTGTTTAGTTCATCTGACTATAGATATGGTTGAATTGTATTAAGTACTTAAGATTAGCTATTATATATAGTTGAACTAGCTATTTCAATACGTGGTTGGCAACAACTGGGGAAAGTTTGTTCAGTTCAGCTGTCGAGTTGAATTGTTTGTATAAAGAATGACTACTTCGTCTATGAATGAAATCTATGCTTACTGAATTTCACTTTCAAAATTAGACAGTGCTAGTGATTTTTAGCTGCAAATTTCGACAAATGGCAGTGTTACAAGGTTGACAAAGGGAAATGTTACTAGATCGACAAATGCTAGCGTTTCAAGTTTGACAAACGACAATATAACCAATATGACAGATGCAAATCTTACCAAATTCTATGTGCGTGGTTGCACCCGGGTTATCATAAAAAATCATTTCCGATGAAGGGATGTACAAATCCTGGGCACCAGATTTTCTCTTGGCTTAGTGCTGAAGGGACCATAGCTCTCGCTTTGCATACTGTGTTTAATCTGAACTATTTGCAATGAAGAGATGCACAAATCCTGTGCCACAAATTTTCTCTTGGATTACTGGGAAGGATAATAGCTCTCGCTTTGCATACGGGCGTTCTATCGAAAACGTTTTGCAATGAAGAGATGCAAAAATCCTGCGCGACAAATTTCCCAGGGCTTACTCGGGAAGCGCTTGGTTTGCATATAGGTGTTCTATCTAAAACATTTGCGATGAGTGTTTTAAATTAAAAAACATTGATGTTTTTTAAATCATTTTAGAAGTCTGTACATTCAGAGAGAATAATGCAAGTTTGTTCAAACTGTAGGTTTCATTCAGTCACACTATGACTTTATACCCATACGATCGAGATACATTACTGAACCCAAAAAACTAATTGCAGTGGTGGAGCCAGCGCGCTGTGGGTTGTTATCGTTATCGTTGTCGTCCTCCGGGATGCCGTTGTTGAAGTCTTCAAGCCAGCCCAGAATGTTCTTGACTTGGGAATCAAAGACCGTTGCATGATCGATGAGCGGGCCGCGGGAGGATGGCGACTCGTGACGCTGCGAGGTAGCGGTCGACGACGGCGACCAATGACGTGAGGGGGGCATGTGCATGGGCACGTGCGCGGTGGGTACAAGATAATGTACAGGGACCGGTACCGTGGTGGGCACAGGGGCGCGCATGGGCACAGGCGGGGGCGCTGGCATGTACACGGGCTCACGCGGGTCCATGAGGACCTCGCTGACGCCCGCGGCTTCTAGTGTTGTGATAGTGCTCGGCGACCAGCCCGTCAATGCTACGGGGATGGTCACTGGCGCGGGTGTGGGGATGGGAGCTGGGATGGGCGCGGGGGCAGTATCCGCCGCGGCTAGCTCGTTCAGGGCCATGTCCATGAGGCCACATTCCTCCTTATTTTCTGTCTCTTCTGGCTCAGAATCGACTTCACCAAACTGGAAGACTAGTGGCAGATGATCCTTCTACGCCATGGTGTTGGTGGAGATCTACAGGAGTGGAATGGGAGCGAAGAGTAAGGCCGCCCGTATTAAAATTGGCTCGGGCGCCATTAATGGAGTGGTTGGGAGCGAGGCGGACGGCCATGGAAGTCAAAGGGATCGCTTCCTAGTGAGTGATGTCTACTACACAACCTTCTTCTTGTAGACGTTGTTGGGCCTCCAAGTGCAGAGGTTTGTAGGACAGTAGCAAATTTCCCTCAAGTGGATGACCTAAGGTTTATCAATCCACGGGAGGCGTAGGATGAAAATGGTCTCTCTCAAACAACCCTGCAACCAAATAACAAAGAGTCTCTTGTGTTCCCAACACACCCAATACAATGGTAAATTGTATATGTGCACTAGTTCGGCAAAGAGATGGTGATACAAGTGGTATATGGATAGTAGATATAGGTTTTTGTAATATGAAAATATAAAACAGCAAGGTAACTAATGATAAAAGTGAGCACAAACGGTATTGCAATACGTTGAAACAAGGCCTAAGGTTCATACTTTCACTAGTGCAAGCTCTCTCAACAATAATAACATAATTGGATCATATAACTATCCCTCAACATGCAACAAAGAGTCACTCCAAAGTCACTAATAGCGGAGAACAAATGAAGAGATTATGGTAGGGTATGAAACCACCTCAAAGTTATCCTTTCTGATCGATCTATTCAAGAGTCTGTAGTAAAATAACATGAAGCTATTCTTTCCATTCAATCTATCCTAGAGTTCATACTAGAATAACACCTTAAGACATAAATCAACTAAAACCCTAATGTCACCTCAAGTATCCATGGGTATGATTATACGATATGCATCACACAATCTCAGATTCATCTATTCAACCAACACAAAGAACTTCAAAGAGTGCCCCAAAGTTTCTACCAGAGAGTCAAGAGGAAAACGTGTGCCAACCCCTATGCATAAGTTCACGAGGTCAGGGAACTCGCAAGTTGATCACATGATATCCCATTGTCACCACAGATAAGCACATGCAAGACATACATCAAGTGTTCTCAAATCCTTAAAGACTCAATCCGATAAGATAACTTCAAAGGGAAAACTCAATCCATTACAAGAGAGTAGAGGGGGAGAAACATCATAAGATCCAACTATAATAGCAAAGCTCGCAATACATCAAGCTCGTATCACCTCAAGAACACAAGAGAGAGAGAGATCAAACACATAGCTACTGGTACATAATCTCAGCCCCGAGGGTGGACTACTCCCTCCTCATCATGGAGAGCGCCGGGATGATGAAGATGGCCACCGGAGAGGGATTCCCCCCTTCGGCAGGGTGCCGGAACGGGTCTAGATTGGTTTTCGGTGGCTACGAAGGCTTCTGGCGGCGGAACTCCTGATCTATTATGTTCCCTGATGTTTTTAGGGTATATGGACATATCTGGCGAAAGAAGTCGGTCAGGGGAGCCACGAGGGGGCCACGAGGGTGGGGGCATGCCTAGGGGGGCAGGCGCGCCTCCCTGCCTCGTGGCGACCTTGAAGCTTCCTTGACTTCAACTCCAAGTCTCCTGGATTGCGTTCGTTCCAAAAATCACGCTCCCGAAGGTTTCATTCCGTTTGGACTCCGTTTGATATTCCTTTTCTGCGAAACACTGAAACAAGGGAAAAAACAGAAACTGGCATTGGGCTCTGGGTTAATAGGTTAGTCCCCAAAATAATATAAAAGTCTTTAATAAAGCCCATAAACATCCAAAATAGATAATATAATAGCATGGAACAATCAAAAATTATAGATACGTTGAAGACGTATCAGCATCCCCATGCTTAATTCCTACTCGTCGTCGAGTAGGTAAATGAAAAACAGAATTTTTGATGTGGAATGCTTCCTAACATATTTCTCAATGTAATCTTCTTTATTGTGGCAAGAATATTCAGATCCATAAGATTCAAGACAAAATTTTAATATTAACATAAAAATAATAATACTTCAAGCATATTAACTAAGCAATCATGTCTTCTCAAAATAACATGGCCAAAGAAAGTTATCCCTACAAAATCATATAGTCTGGCTATGCTCTATCTTCACCACACAAAATATTTAAATCATGCACAACCCCGATGACAAGCCAAGCAATTGTTTCATACTTTTGATGTTCTCAAACTTTTTCAATCTTCACGCAATACATGAGCGTGAGCCATGGACATAGCACTATAGGTGGAATAGAATAGTGGTTGTGGAGAAGACAAAAAGGAGAAGATAGTCTCACATCAACTAGGCGTATCAACGGGCTACGGAAATGCCCATCAATAGATATCAATGTGAGTGAGTAGGGATTGCCATGCAACGGATGCACTAGATCTATAAGTGTATGAAAGCTCAAAAAGAAACTAAGTGGGTGTGCATCCAACTCGCTTGCTCATGAAGACCTAGGGCATTTTGAGGAAGCCCATCATTGGAATATTCAAGCCTAGTTCTATAATGAAAGATTCCCACTAGTATATGAAAGTGACAATATAGGAGACTCTCCATCATGAAGATCATGGTGCTACTTTGAAGCACAAGTGTGGAAAAAGGATAGTAGCATTGTCCCTTCTCTCTTTTTTTGGGGGGCCTTCTCTTTTTTTATGGCCTTTCTTTTTTCTTTTCTTTTTTCGTCCGGAGTCTCATCCTGACTTGTGGGGGAATCATAGTCTCCATCGTCCTTTCCTCACATGGGACAGTGCTCTAATAATGATGATCATCACACTTTTATTTACTTACAACTCAAGAATTACAACTCGATACTTAGAACAAAATATGACTCCATATGAATGCCTCCGGCGGTGTACCGGGATGTGCAATGACTCATGAGTGACATGTATGAAAGAATTATGAATGGTGGCTTTGCCACAAATATGATGTCAACTACATGATCATGCAAAGCAATATGACAATGATGAAGCATGTCATAATAAACGGAACGGTGGAAAGTTGCATGGCAATATATCTCGAAATGGCTATGGAAATGCCATAATAGGTAGGTATGGTGGCTGTTTTGAGGAAGGTTTATGGTACCGGCGAAAGTTGCGCGGTACTAGAGAGGCTAGCAATGGTGGAAGGGTGAGAGTGCATATAATCCATGGACTCAGCATTAGTCATAAAGAATTCACATACTTATTGCAAAAATCTATTAGTTATCGAAACAAAGTACTACGCGCATGCTCCTAGGGGGATATATTGGTAGGAAAAGACCATCGCTCGTCCCCGACCGCCACTCATAAGGAAGACAATAATAAATAAATCATGCTCTGACTTCATCACATAACGGTTCAGCATACATGCATGCTACGGGAATCACAAACTTTAACACAAGTATCTCTCAAATTCACAACTACTCAACTAGCATGACTCTAATATCACCATCTTCATATCTCAAAACACTCATCAAGTATCAAACTTCTCATAGTATTCAATGCACTTTATATGATAGTTTTTATTATATCCCTCTTGGATGCCCATCATATTAGGACTAATTCATAACCAAAGCAAATTACCATGTTGTTTAGGACTCTCAAAATAATATAAGTGAAGCATGAGAGTTCATCTATTTATATAAAATAAAACCACCACCGTGCTCTAAAAAGATATAAGTGAAGCACTAGAGCAACAACTAACTACTCTGAAAGATATAAGTGAAGATCAATGAGTAGTCGAATAATTATGCAACTATGTGAAGACTCTCTAACATTTAGTAATTTCAGATCTTGGTATTTTATTCAAACAGCAAGCAAAAAAAAGAAAATAAAATGATGCTCCAAGAAAAACACATATCATGTGGTGAATAAAAATATAGCTCCAAGTAAAGTTACCGATGAACAAAGACGAAAGAGGGGATGCCATCTGGGGCATCCCCAAGCTTAGGCTCTTGGTTGTCCTTGAATATTACCTTGGGGTGCCTTGGGCATCCCCCAGCTTAGGATCTTGGTTGTCCTTGAATATTACCTTGGGGTGCCTTGGGCATCCCCAAGCTTAGTCTCTTGCCACTCCTTATTCCATAGTCCATCGAATCTTTGCCCAAAGCTTGAAAACTTCACAACACAAAACTCAACAGAAAATCTCATGAGCTCCGTTAGTATAAGAAAATAAATCATCACTTTTGGTACTGTTGTGAACTCATTCTAAATTAATATTGGTGTAATATCTACTGTATTCCAACTTCTCTATGGTTCATACCCTCCGATACTACTCATAGATTTATCAAAATAAGCAAACAACACATAGAAAACAGAATCTGTCAAAAAACAGAACAATCTGTAGTAATCTGTAGGATTTGAATACTTCTGTAACTCCAAAAATCCTAAGAAATTAGGAATTCCTAGGAAATTTGTTTATTGATCTACTGCAGTTGTAATTGGTATTTTATCGCTCTCTGGTAAAAAATGAAAATTATTCTCGTGAACGCATACTTTCTGTTTTTACAGCAAGATCAAATAACAATCACCCAAGAAGATCCTAAAGGCTTTACTTGGCACAAACACTAATTAAAACATAAAACCGCATCTAACTAGAGGCTAGATGAATTATTTATTACTAAACAGGGGCAAAAGGCAAGGAACAAAAATATGATTGGGTTGCCTCCCAACAAGCGCCAACGTTTAATGCCCCTAGCTAGGCATGATGGTTTCAATGATGCTCTCAAAAAGGATAAGAATTGAAACATAAAGAGAGCATCATGAAGAATATGACTAGCACATTTAAGTCTAACCCACTTCCTATGCATAGGGATTTTGTGAGCAAACAACTTATGAGAACAATAATCAACTAGCATAGGAAGGAAGAACAAGCATAACTTCAAAACTTTAAGCACATAAAGAGGAAACTTGATATTATTGCAACTCCTACAAGCATATATTCCTCCCTCATAATAAATTCAACAATATAACCATCACGTAGGGCATTCTTTTCATGATCTACAAGCATAGAATTTTTATTACTCTCCACATAAGCAAATTTATTATCATCAATAGTAGTGGGAGCAAACTCAACGAAATAACTATCATGTGAGGCATAATACAATTGAAAATTAAAATCATGATGACAAGTTTCATGGATATCATTATTCTTTATAGCATACAAGTCATCACAATAATCATCATAGATAGCAACTTTGTTCTCATAATCAATTGGAACCTCTTCCAAAATAGTGGATTCATCACTAAATAAAGTCATGACCTCTCCAAATCTAATTTCATAAATATAATCATCATAAATACAAGGCATGCTTTCATCATAATAAATTTGCTCATCAAAACTTGGGGGACAAAAAATATCATCTTCATCAAACATAGCTTCCCCAAGCTTGTGGCTTTGCATATCATTAGCATCATGGATATTCAAGGAATTCATACTAACAACATTGCAATCATGCTCATCATTCAAATATTTAGTGCCAAACATTCTAATGCATTGTTCTTCTAGCACTTGAGCACAATTATCGGAATCCTTATTTTCATGATAGATATTAAAAAGATGAAGCATATGAGGTACCCTTAATTCCATTTTTTGTAGTTTTCTTTTATAAACTAAACTAGTGATAAAATAAGAAACTAAAAGATTCGATTGCAAGATCTAAAGATATACCTTCAAGCGCTAACCTCCCCGGCAACGGTGCCAGAAAAAAGCTTGATGTCTACTACACAACCTTCTTCTTGTAGACGTTGTTGGCCTCCAAGTGCAGAGGTTTGTAGGACAGTAGAAAATTTCCCTCAAGTGGATGACCTAAGGTTTATCAATCCGTGGGAGGCGTAGGATGAAAATGGTCTCTCTCAAACAACCCTGCAACCAAATAACAAAGAGTCTCTTGTGTCCCCAATGCACCCAATACAATGGTAAATTGCATAGGAGCACTAGTTCAGCGAAGAGATGGTGATACAAGTGGTATATGGATAGTAGATATTGTAGGATCGAAAGTATCTCTAGAGGGTGGTGATTAGACTACTTGACCAAATAAAAACTTAACCTTTTCCCAATTTTAGTTCTTGGCAGTTTTTAGCTAATTTAGGACAAGTCAAGCAATCATCACATAATTCAAGCAAGCATGCAAAGAGTATATAGGCAGCGAAAAGTAAAGCATGCAACTTGTAAGAATGTAAAGGGAAGGGTTTGGAGAATTCAAACGCAACTGGAGACACGGATGTTTTTCCCGTGGTTCGGATAGGTGGTGCTATCCTACATCCACGTTGATGGAGAATTCAACCCACGAAGGGTAATGGTTGCGCGAGTCCACACAGGGCTCCACCCAAGGGTAACAGTTGCGCGAGTCCACACAGGGCTCCACCCATGAAGGGTCCACGAAGAAGCAACCACCCACAAAGGGTCCACGAAGAAGCAACCTTGTCTATCCCACCATGGCCATCGCCCACACAGGACTTGCCTCACTAGCGGTAGATCTTCACGAAGTAGGCGATCTCCTTGCCCTTACAAACTCCTTGGTTCAACTCCACAATCTTGTCGGAGGCTCCCAAGTGACACCTAGCCAATCTAGGAGACACCACTCTCCAAGAAGTAACAAATGGTGTGTAGGTAATGAACTCCTTGCTCTTGTGCTTCAAATGATAGTCTCCCCAGCACTCAACTCTCTCTCATAGGATTTGGATTTGGTGGAAAGAAGATTTGAGTGGAAAGCAACTTGGGAAGGCTAGAGATCAAGATTCATATGGTAGGAATGGAATATCTTGGTCTCAACACATGAGTAGGTGGTTCTCTCTCAAAACATATGAGTTGGAATGGTGTGTGTGTTCTGATGGCTCTCTCTCAGAATGAGAAGGAGGTGGAGGGGTATATATAGCCTCCACACAAAATCCAACCATTACACAGTTTTCCAATCTCGATGGGACCGAATCAATAAGCTCGGTCGGACCGAAAATGTAAACCTAGTGACCGTTAGTGATTTTTGGTGGGACTGACATGCAACTCGGTAGGACCGATATGGTTAGGGTTTGGGCATAACGTAATCTCGGTGAGACCGATTACACAAACTCGGTGAGACCGAATTTGGTAATTAGCTAACCAGAGAGTTGGTCAGGCAAACTCAGTGGGACCGATTTGCTCTTTCGGTGAGACCGAGTGGAACTCGGTGAGACCGAAAAGTTACAAAGGGGAAACACTGAGTTTACATTGCAATCTCGGTGGGACCGATTCGCTCTTTCGGTGAGACCAAAAAGTTACGAAAGGGAAACAGAGAGTTTGCAATCCCATCTCGGTGAGACCGAGGTCCTTATCGGTAGAACCGAATTGCTAGGGTTTGGCAGTGGCTTATGACAAATGAAACTCGGTGGCGCCGGATAGGAAGAATCGGTAGGACCGAGTTTGGCTTAGGGTTTAGGTCATATGTGGATATGGGAAAGTAGTTGAGGGTTTTGGAGCATATCACTAAGCACATGAAGCAAGAGGCTCATTAAGCAACACCTCATCCCTCCTTGATAGTATTGGCTTTTCCTAAAGACTCAATGTGATCTTGGATCACTAAAATATAAAATGAAGAGTCTTGAGCTTTTGAGCTTGAGCCAATCCTTTGTCCTTAGCATTTTGAGGGTTCCACTTTCACATCCATGCCATGCCAATCATTGAGCTTTCCTGAAATAATCATCTTGGAATAGCATTAGCTCAATGAGCTATATGTTGTTATGAATTACCAAAACCACCTAGGGATAGTTGCACTTTCAATCTCCCCCTTTTTGGTAATTGATGACAACATATAGATCAAAGCTTCGACAAATGATAATAAGCATGAAATATATCATCGCTTTGAGAAGTATGTGATAAGTAAGAGCTCCCCCTAAATTTGTGCATATTAAAAAATTTGCTTTGGACTGCAAATGCACAAGGAGTTAGAGTCAAGGGTTACTCTTCCATGTCACATACATCTTGGTGGAGCGCTTAAAATGATAAGAATGAAATACATGCACTCATCACCAAGAATAATGAATGATCACATAAGATAGATAAGATAATAGCATTAAGCAAGCATTAAGTGTAGCTTATGATCAAACACATGATCATCAATGTCTCACAAGCATAGTATCTCAAGCACTCAAAAGCAAACGAGTTCGAAAAACCACCAAATAAAGCAAGAGAGAAAAGCAACACTCTCTCTCTCGAAGCCTAAGATCTATACATCTTCTCCCCCTTTGGCAACAAGTTAACAAAAAGTTCCTAGAAAATGCATAGCACTAGATCGACGCTCAGGCTTGATCTTCAGGTGGTGGTGGAGTCCGGATCACTCCAAGGACGAAGGCTTCGGTAGATGCTGAAGTAGACGCTGGAGTTGGAGCTGAAGTAGATGCTGGAGCTGGTGGAACTGAGGCTGTGGCTGGTGCTGAGGTGGTGGCTCTTGTGTCAGCAACTGGCACGGTAGGCGACCTCAGACCTCTTGGCACTCTGGCAAAGGCATGAGTAGTAGTCCTGCCTCTCCTCTCCTGCATATCATCTTGGAGCTGCTCCACTGCAGACTGAATCTCCATTACCTTGACATCCAAGTCATAGAACTTTTGTTCCATGATTCTCTCTAGGCTTGCCTGGTTTTGAGTTAGGGTGGCTAGTCCTTTCTCAATCCGCAGGGTGGATGCAATCAGGTAACCAAGCTGCTCTTGTTTACTCTTCAAGAAATACTCAGATGCCTCCTCCTGAGTTGGCATCTTGGCAGCTTTCTCCTTCCTCGCCTTCTCCTTCTTTGCGTAAGCTTGTGCAGACGATGGCTCGTTCTCAGCCATCACAACTTCATTGTTCTCAAAATCTGGACGGATGGGCAAATGTTCCTTGTCCAATAGATATATGCCCGTGCCCATCCTGGAGTTGATGAGCTCCTGAATCTGAGGGGCATATCCGCAACTCCTCTTCTGGTCTGCTGCAGTCCTCTTGATTGTTTCCACTATGAGGCTCATCACTTTGAACTTCTGAGGTACATCAAATACATGTAGCAAGTTGATAGCATGGCCTCTGATCATCTTGTGATCACCTGACTTGGGCAATAAGGTGTGCCTCAAGATCCAATTGATAGTCGGGAGCCCTGACAGAAGGTAATGTACTGAGCCAAACTTGAAGGTATCAAGTGCTTCATTTGGGATCTCCTTGTACATATTTGACATTGAGTTGTGGTCCATCTTCTTCTTGGCATAGATATCCAAGTCATCATCTTGCTCCTCTGGGGCATTAATGATCTGTGCCCACTCAGCAACTGTGGATTGGTACCTTGTACCCTCAGACATCCATGTGATCCTCCCATCTGGATAAAAGTGAGCTGTGGAGTAGAACTGCATGATGAGTTCCTCGTTCCACTTTGTGAGCTTCTGCCCAACAAAGTCAGCTACTCCACAAGCTATGAAGCTGTCTTGCACTCCAGGATAGTGCTCCTCATTGTCCTTGATGTATGTCCAATCAATCCATCGCATATCATAGACAATGGGCTTCTTATCTAGCAACACTGTCTCATAAAAATCCTGCTGCTCCTTGGTGTGAAACCTGTAGTCAACTGCTGTCCTTCTCCTTGAAGCATACGAGTCTGCTTCTCTCCACTTCCTTAGCCCTGAATCTCTCCTGAGCTTCATATCCTCAGCCACAGGATGAGCATCATTGTGGTCTGGGATCTTGGGCTTTAGATTCCTTAGGACATTCTCTTCCTCTTCTTCTGCAGCTTCAGGCACTGGGGCCTTGTTCTTTTTAGCAGCTAGGATGCTTCTTGTGTTCCTCTTTGGCTTTGGCTTTGGAGCTGGCTTGGCCTTGGAAGCAGCTCCCCCTGATTTTATGGCATCTCCCATTAGCTTGGGTGCCTTGGGTGCTGGTGCAGCTACTTCTTCTTCTTCTTCCTCTTCCATGATGGAAGCTTTGCCAAGCACTCTAGCCACAGTCTTCTTTACTCTTTCCTTTCTTTTCTTGCTCTCAGCTGCAACTGGCTCTATGGGCTTCTCAGTTGACATTCTGGCCTTTGACATTGGCTGCCTGCCTGCTGGCCTTTTGATTTTCAGGCCTGGCTTAGTGCCTTGAGCTGGCTCAATTCTCTTGGAAGTGGCCTCTTCCTCTGCCACATAATCTTCATCTTCGGAATCAGAAGTCCTCTTCTTCCTATGTCTCGTGGCAGCTTTTGGCAAGTTTCTAGGAGTGCTCCCGCTGCCCTCATCTGAAGAACTTGAGGGACTAGTGCCCTCACTCATCACCACTTGCTGTTCTGACACATTCTGGCTATCACTTTGATCAGACATGCTGCAAACTCTGACTGCTGACCCTGTGAACAGATTATAGATGAGGTAGAAAGGATGAGCATCACAAAATGCAGAGATTTTTGCAAAAGAATGATCCAAAAACTTAGTTTTAGTTTCCCACTGAAATCATCTCGGATCTACCGATTTTTAAACTCGGTGATACCGAAGCAGTTTTGGCACCTGAACTGGTGAACTCGGTTGGACCGAGTCACAGTTCGGTGGCACCGAGACTGCTAGGGTTTCACAGAGTTCCAAAATCGGTCACACCGATAAGTAATTCTCGGTCAGACCGAGTCTCACTTGTGCAATGGCATAAGCCAAATCGGTGGGACCGAGTTTTTCAACTCGGTGGGTCCGAGATGGTTTCGGCAGAAACCTAACCCTAAAATTTTCAAATCAAACCTAATCTACGGGCGTTTTGACTGTATAGGAGTGTTTCAATCGTGGCAAGAATCATGAAGAACACAATTTGCTAGGAATAAGATTGGAGAATAGCACAAAGATCAAGTCCATACCCTAGTTCGGCGGGGACTTGCTACGGCGGCAACGGCGGGGCAGAATTCCCGTTGACGGCGACGGAGACCAGCTACTGGAGGCGACTGGCGGCGAGAAGACGATCCGAAGACCACGTTGGCAGAGCAGGCTATCGCGCGGGCAAAGGGGTTCGGAGAAATTTCCAAAATTTTGCCCATGACTATATATAGCCCGACCCTGTCGGTGTGACCGAGTGGAACAACTCGGTGGCACCGAGATTCATAACTGCATGCAGTTACTGAAACTCGGTGTGACCGAAAGGTTCAAATCGGTTGCACCGAGATCGAAAAACTAGATCAACTTAATGATCTCGGTAGGACCGAAAGTGGAGTATCGGTTAGACCGAGAATCATAAAGAGGTTTTGGAAGTTTAAGTCTATGACGAATCGGGGACTCCGAGCGCTCCTCACACAGAGTGGTTCGAATCTGACTTGATCAAATTTTGTGATGCAACATGAATAGAGTTTGAGACGAGAAAAGCATAGATAGCTAGAGGAGGTTCTTAGGCATTCTTGTCCATCCACTTGGAAAAAAGAAATAAAGCCGAACAATCAAAACAACAAGTGGATGTCCTTGAATGAGTAAAATATGCAACCAGCATGCTCACACAATAAGATGGCAAATGAAATATGTGACAAGGCATGCACAACCAATTCTAGCATCTATCAAGCAATTTGCGATGACTAGGTCATCTATATATGAGTATATTGACTTAGGAGTCAAGTGAGAGCACTTGATCATAGGTCATACTCATCGTTTAAGCTCAAGTGGGGTTACCACTTTTACATAAAGCATTGTTTTGTTCACATCTTTAGAGTTGCTTTAGCTCAAGTCTTAGAGTAAAGCTCCCCCTAGATGTGATATCCCCCCTAAGAGGGATGAACTAACCTTGGGTTTTGTCGATGATGACTTCATGTAGATGTTGAAGATGTGGATGCTCAATGTTGATGTAGATCTCTTGGAGCTATCCATTTGAGTGAATTGCACTTTCAATACCTACATGGGTTAGTCCCACAAGGAACAAACAAGGATATCCATAGACATAGAGTGATGCACACAAAAGATGATGTCCATGAAAGCTTTTAGGTTACCTTGTCCCTTGTCTTACCAACAAGAGGGTTTGTGACTCCTTGAACTAGTGCAAGATGTGGAAGTTGATTGCACTTGTTCTTGCCAAAATGATAAGAGTGAAGTATGTTGGCGGAGTCACCCTCAAGAACTCTCTAGTTCTTCTTCTTTTGGATCCACATCATCTTGATGGGAATCCTTGGAGTTGTAGTCGTACTTGATGAAGTGGAACTTGAAGTAGTCTTGGGAATCCACTTGACTAAGGTCTTAGGAGCTTCTTCAAATGCATCAATTTCCTCTTGAAGCTTGTCCTTGCCTTTTTGCTTGTAGTCTTGTGGTGGAAGATCATCTTGAGCTTGTGTCCCCTTGAAAGAAGTATCATACTTCTCTTGTTGAGGAACAAACTTTGTCTTGGGGTATTGATCTTCTTCCCACTCAACTCCATTGGCATTGAACTTTCGTTCAAAACCAACACCTTGATTCTTCCGGTGCATTCCTTGCTTGCGCACAATTTCCTCGAATTGCTTACTCCCGGCAAGGCTTTTGTACACTCCTTTCTCTATAATTCCCTTCAATAAGCTATTTTCTTGCTCAAGTGTAACTTGGCTAAGAGAATCATTAGTGGAATCAAGAGAACTACTAGAAGCAACAATATTGGATTTAACATGATCATTGTTACTGCTAAAGGAAGAATCTTTCTTGTTCTTGTTACTAGACTTGACTTGAGGCATGTAAGTGGATAAGAGTAAACGCTTGGCAATGTAAGAAGAACTTTTCTTGCGGAGATCATCATTGATTGCCTTTAAGAACTCATGCTCTTGCTCAAGATTGAGCTTTTCAAAGCGTAATTTCTCATGAGCTCTTAAAAGTTCTCGATGATCTTCGAAGATAGTGTCATGAGCTAACTTAAGAGTTTTTAGTTCTTTAGTTAGAGCATCAATCTTCTCCTTATCATTGTTATTCGTTTTATCTTGATTAGTATGTTTAATTGACGTTTCATCATAGTATTCATCACTAGAGTTGTCAACAAGCAAATCATCACCTAACAAGTCATCTTCATCACTATTGAAATCAACATACTCGGGGTGTGTTACCTTAGGACCTTTGGCCATGAAGCATCTTCCAATTCCTTCATTTGGTGAGTCAAATATGTCGTAGGAGTTGGTTGACACAAGTGCTAGACCGGCAACACCTTCATCTTGAGTATCTTCGGAGTCGGAGTGATAACTTCTCTCGGAGTGGCTGTCGGAGTCGGAGCCGGATACCCATTCACCAACATGAGCTTGATGTCTTCGTCTTGTGTAGCTCCTTGATGATTTTTCCTTCCTTTCCGAATCCTTGCTTCTCCGTGAGTATCTTCGTTCATAACGATCATCTCTACTCCTTCTCTCTCTTGGTGGTGATTCTTTGCTTCTTCTTTTTGGAGAATCTTCTCTTCTCTTGTAGGGAGCCGTACACTCATTGGAATAGTGTCCGGGTCTTCCACAATTGTAGCAGTTTCGCTCTCGACTAGAAGATCTTTTGTCATTGTAGGACCTTGACTTGAAGCTTCTATCTTTGCTTCTACTCTTGTAGAACTTGTTGAAGTTCTTCACCATTAAGCTCAATTCTTCATTGAAGTCTTGTTTCTCACTTGATGATGTAGGGGCTTCACATGAGGCTTTATAGGCACCACTTGATTTGTTGTGAAGTTCCTCTTTATCCTTAAGTGACATCTCATGAGCAACAATTCTTCCAATCACCTCCGTTGGCTTGAGATCTTTGTAATTTGGCATCATTTGGATCAATGTGCACACGGTATCATATTTTCCATCCAAGGCTCTTAGAATCTTCTTGATGATGAACCTGTCGGTCATCTCTTCACTTCCTAAGCCGGCAATCTCATTTGTGATGAGAGCAAGCCTAGAGTACATTTCAGCGACACCTTCACCATCCTTCATCTTGAACTTGTCAAGTTGGCTTTGAAGCACATCCAACTTGGATTCCTTGACGGAGTCGGTACCTTCGTGCATATCAATCAAAGTGTCCCAAATTTCCTTTGCATTCTCAAGACGGCTGATTTTGTTGAATTCTTCGGGGCACAATCTGTTGAAGAGAATATCACAAGCTTGAGCATTGTATTGCAACATCTTCAACTCATCCGCGGTAGCTTCACGGTTTGGTTCTCTCCCATCAAAGAAGTCACCTTGCAAGCCAACACACACAATAGCCCAAACGGCGGGGTTATGTCCAAGAATATGCATTTTCATTTTATGCTTCCAACTAGCAAAATTAGTACCATCAAAGTAGGGACCTCTACGGTGATAATTTCCCTCGCTAGACGCCATACTCTCCTAGGTTGTGAAACCAAGGCTATGACCACCAAAAGCTATGGAGATCAAAGCAAATGGAGACCAAAGCTCTGATACCACTTGTAGGATCGAAAGTATGTCTAGAGGGGGGTGATTAGACTACTTGACCAAATAAAAACTTAACCTTTTCCCAATTTTAGTTCTTGGCAGATTTTAGCTATTTAGGACAAGTCAAGCAATCATCACACAATTCAAGCAAGCATGCAAAGAGTATATTGGCAGCGGAAAGTAAAGCATGCAACTTGCAAGAATGTAAAGGGAAGGGTTTGGAGAATTCAAACGCAATTGGAGACACGGATGTTTTTCCCGTGGTTCGGATAGGTGGTGCTATCCTACATCCACGTTGATGGAGACTTCAACCCACGAAGGGTAACGGTTGCGCGAGTCCACAGAGGCTCCACCCACGAAGGGTAATGGTTGCGCGAGTCCACGGAGGGCTCCACCCACGAAGGGTCCACGAAGAAGCAACCACCCACGAAGGGTCCACGAAGAAGCAACCTTGTCTATCCCACCATGGCCATCGCCCACGAAGGACTTGCCTCACTAGCGATAGATCTTCACGAAGTAGGCGATCTCCTTGCCCTTACAAACTCCTTGGTTCAACTCCACAATCTTGTCGGAGGCTCCCAAGTGACACCTAGCCAATCTAGGAGACACCACTCTCCAAGAAGTAACAAATGGTGTGTAGATAATGAACTCCTTGCTCTTGTGCTTCAAATGATAGTCTCCCCAACACTCAACTCTCTCTCATAGGATTTGGATTTTGTGGAAAGAAGATTTGAGTGGAAAGCAACTTGGGGAAGGCTAGAGATCAAGATTCATATGGTAGGAATGGAATATCTTGGTCTCAACACATGAGTAGGTGGTTCTCTCTCAGAACATATGAGTTGGAATTGTGTATGTGTTCTCATGGCTCTCTCCATGAATGAAGAGGAGGTGGAGGGGTATATATAGCCTACACACAAAATCCAACCGTTACACACAGTTTTCCAATCTCGGTGGGACCGAATCAACAAACTCGGTCGGACCGAAAAGGTAAACCTAGTGACCGTTAGAGATTTTCGGTGGGACTGACATGCAACTCGGTAGGACCGATATGGTTAGGGTTTGGGCATAACGTAATCTCGGTGAGACCGATTACACAAACTCGGTGAGACTGAGATTGGTAATAAGATAACCAGAGAGTTGGTCAGGTAAACTCGATGGGACCGATTTGCTCTTTCGATGAGACCAAAAAGTTACAAAAAGGGAAACAATGAGTTTACATTGCAATCTCGGTGGGACCGATTCGCTCTTTCGGTGAGACCGAAAAGTTACGAAAGGGAAACAGAGAGTTTGCAATCCCATCTCGGTGAGACCGAGATCCCTATCGGTAGAACCGAATTGCTAGGGTTTGGCAGTGGCTTATGACAAGTGAAACTCGGTGGCGCCGGATAGGAAAGAATCGGTAGGACCGAGTTTGGCTTAGGGTTTAGGTCATATGTGGATATGGGAAAGTAGTTGAGGGTTTTGGAGCATATCACTAAGCACATGAAGCAAGAGGCTCATTAAGCAACACCTCATCCCTCCTTGATTGTATTGGCTTTTCCTAAAGACTCAATGTGATCTTGGATCACTAAAATATAAAATGAAGAGTCTTGAGCTTTTGAGCTTGAGCCAATCCTTTGTCCTTAGCATTTTGAGGGTTCCACTTTCACATCCATGCCATGCCAATCATTGAGATTTCCTGAAATAGTCATCTTGGAATAGCATTAGCTCAATGAGCTATATGTTGTTATAAATTACCAAAACCACCTAGGGATAGTTGCACTTTCACAAGGCCAAACCAACCGAATCACACGAGAGGGGGAAGGATGCAGAAGAAAAGGTGACCACCAAGAAGAATTCCTTGGAGGTAGGAGAGGGAGAGAAGTGCACTGTGGATTTGAAACGGTGACGAACCTGGTCCTCGACCTTGAGGCTGGGGTTAAAGTCCCAATGGAGTAGTCCTTCCATGATGCAAGCAAAGTGATCATGGTCACCGGAGGGGTGGTAGAGCACCGGAGTTGATGGTAGAGGAGGTGGTGGTGGAGGAGGTGGAGGTGGAGGTGGAGGGGTGGTAGAGCACCGCTCGTTCCTTCGTAGCATACCTTGCCGTGATGGAGAACGTCCAAGCCCAGACCATGGCTGCCCACGCCCAGCTCGTGGCGGCCTTTTCCAAAGAGATGGCGGACACGTATGGCGAGATGCTTGCTGAGTATGGTGCGATGGATGCCATGGAGCCCCTTCCCCGAGAGATTGTCCGGCATGAGCTCAACATGGAGGAGGCGGCGAAGATCGACGAGCACCAGCTAGAGTAGTACTCTTTGTTTAGAGTGTCGGTCTTTTGTTAGAGTATTGTTTAGGTCAGCTAGCTCTGTTTAATTGCTGAACTTGCTCAATTAAGAAGTGTGGGTGTGTTGTAGGCTCTTTTGTGTACCCAAATTATGCAGTGATGTGGATGGCCAATGTAACCAGGGAAATTCGGACCAATTTGTATGTTCAAACTCATCACACACGTGGTAAGCTATATGAATTGTTTGTGATGTTCACATATCGTACACAGTCCTGAATAAGGGACCATGTTTGATGACACTTCGCACACCAGTTTTTCACTGCACCGAGCCAAAATTTTCAGCTTCCGTGGAAATATTTACCCCCTTCCTCCTGACCAAAAGCCACATTTACCCTGTTTCCGCCTTCCTTCTAAGTTCATACCTTCATTACTTGCTTGCAGTGCCGCCTCCTCGCTGGCCATGCTCCTTCCCGCTGCTCGGTGAAACGTCCATTTTGCATCATGTTTATCTACTGTTATTTATAATGTTTTATGCATAATAATGCTTTTTGAAGTAATTCTAATGCCTTTTCTCTCATAATATGCAAGGTTCCCACAAAGAGGGAGAATTCCGGCAGCTGGAAATCTGGACCTGAAAAAGCTATGTCAGGCTACCTATTATGCACAACTCCAAATGAGCTGAAACTTTGCCAGGAATTTTTATGGAACAAATGCACTAGAGCAAATAACTACCGGAGGGGGGCCACCTAGTGAGCACAAGACACCAGGGCACGCCTGGCCCCCAAGGCGCGCCCTGGTGGGTTGTGCTCAGCCCAGCCCACCTCCGGTGCCCCTCTCTGGTATATAAGTCATTTTGACCTAGAAAAAAATAAAGTGAGGACTTTCGGGACGAAGCACCGCCGTCTCGAGGTGGAACTTGGGTAGGAGCACGTTTGCCCTCAGGCGGAGCGATTCCGTCGGGGGAACTTCCCTCCCGGAGGGGGAAATCATCATCATCATCATCATCACCAACAACTCTCCCATCTTGGGGAGGGCTATATCCATCAACATCTTCAACAGCACCATCTCCTCTCAAACCCTAGTTCATCTCTTGTGTTCAATCTTTGTATCAGAACCTCAGATTGGTACTTATGGGTGACTAGTAGTGTTGATTACATCTTGTAGTTGATTACTATATGGTTTATTTGGTGGAAGATTATATGTTAAGATCCAATATGCTATTTAATACCCATCTGATCTTGAGCATGATTATCATCTGTGAGTAGTTACTTTTGTTCTTGAGGTCACGGGAGAAACCTTGTTGCAAGTAATCATGTGAACTTAACATGTCTTCGATGTTTTGATAGTATGTATGTTGTGATTCGCTTAGTGGTGTCATGTGAACGTCGCCTACATGAAGCTTCACCATATTTGGGCCTAAGGGAATGCATTGTGGAGTAGTTATTAGATGATGGGTTGCGAGAATGACAGAAGCTTAAACCCTAGTTTATGCGCTATTCCGTAAGGGACCGATTAGATCCAAGAGTTTAATGCTATGGTTAGAATTTATTCTTAATACTTTTCTCATAGTTGCGGATGCTTGCGAGGGGGTTAATCATAAGTAGGAGGTTTGTTCAAGTAAGAACAACACCTAAGCATCGGTCCACCCACATAACAAATTATCACAGTAGCGAACACAAACCGAACCAACATGATCACAGTGACTAGATGAAATTCCCGTGTGCCCTCAAGAATGATTTGCTTATCATAAGAGACCGTTTTGTCTGTCCTTTGCCTCAAAAGGATTGGGCTACCTTGCTGCACTTTTGTTACTACTATCGTTACTTGCTCGTTACAAATTATTGCTACCTCTTGAGCACTGCGTTGGATTTCCCCGAAGAGGAGAGGATGATGCAGCAAAGTAGCCTAAGTATTTCCCTCAGTTTTTGAGAACCAAGGTATCAATCCAGTAGGAGGCTACGCGCGAGTCCCTCGTACCTACACAAAAACAATAGCTCAACGTAACCAACGCGCTTAGGGGTTCTCAATCCCTTCACGGTCACTTACGAAAGTGAGATCTGCTAGAGATGATAAATAATATTTTTGGTATTTTTGGTATAGAGATGCAAAGTAAAAAGTAAAAGCAAAGTAAAAGCAAAGCAATAATAAAAGTGATGGAGATTGATATGATGAGAAAGAGACCCGAGGGCCATAGGTTTCACTAGTGGCTTCTCTCAAGAGCATAAGTATTCTACGGTGGGTGAACAAATTACTGTTGAGCAATTGACAGAATTGAGCATAGTTATGAGAATATCTAGGTATGATCATGTATATAGGCATCACGTCCGAGACAAGTAGACCGACTCCTGCCTACATCTACTACTATTACTCCACTCATCGACCGCTATCCAGCATGCATCTAAAGTATTAAGTTAAAAACAGAGTAACACCTTAAGCAAGATGACATGATGTAGAGGGATAGTTTCATGCAATATGATAAAAAACCCATCTTGTTATCCTCGATGGCAATGATACAATACGTGCCTTGCTGCCCCTTCTGTCACTGGGAAATGACACCGCAAGATCGAACCCAAAGCTAAGCACTTCTCCCATGGCAAGAACAACCGATCTAGTAGGCAAAACCAAACTGATAATTCAAAGAGACTTGCAAAGAGAACCAATCATACATAAAAGAATTTAGAGAAGATTCAAATATTATTCATAGATATACTGGATCATAAACCCACAATTCATCGGTCTCAACAAACACACCGCAAAAAGAAGATTACATCGAATAGATCTCCACGAGAGAGGGGGAGAACATTGTATTGAGATCCAAAAAGAGAGAAGAAGCCATATAGCTACTAACTATGGACCCGTAGGTCTGAAGTAAACTACTCACACTTCATCGGAGGGGCTTGGATGATGATGTAGAAGCCCTCCGTGATCGATGCCCCCTCTGGCGGAGCTCCGGAACAGGCCCCAAGATGGGATCTCGTGGATACAGAAAGTTGCGGCGGTGGAATTAGGTTTTTGGCTCCGTCCCCAATTGTTTGGGGATACGTGGATATATATGGGAGGAAGAAGTATGTCGGTGGAGCTTTGAGGGGCCCACGAAGCAGGGGGCGCGCCCTCCACCCTCGTGACTGCCTCGTGGCTTTCTTGACGGAGGGTCCAAGTCTCCTGGATCTTATCTGATGAGAAAATCACGTTTCCGAAGGTTTCATTCCGTTTGGACTCCGTTTGATATTCTGTTTCTCCGAAACACTGAAATAGGCAAAAAACAGCAATTCTGGGCTGGGCCTCCGGTTAATAGGTTAGTCCCAAAAATAATATAAAAGTGGATAATAAAGCCCAATATAGTCCAAAACTGTAGATAATATAGCATGGAGCAATCAAAACTTATAGATACGTTGGAGACGTATCAAGCATCCCCAATCTTAATTCCTGCTCGTCCTCGAGTAGGTAAATGATAAAAAGAGAATTTTTGATGCGGAGTGCTACTTGGCATAATTTTAATGTAATTCTTCTTAATTGTGGTATGAATATTCAGATCCGAAAGATTCAAGACAAAAGTTCATATTGACATAAAAATGGTAATACTTCAAGCATACTAACCAAGCAATTATGTCTTCTCAAAATAACATGGCCAAAGAAAGCTCATCCCTACAAAATCATATAGTTTAGTCATGTTTCATTTTTGTCACACAAGAATGCTCTCATCATGCACAACCCCGATGACAAGCCAAGCAATTGTTTCATACTTTAGTAATCTCAAACCTATAAACTTTCACGCAATATATGAGTGCAAGCCATGGACATAGCACTATGGGTGGAATAGAATATAATGAGGGGGGTTATGTGGAGAAGACAAAAAAGGAGAAAGTCTCACATCAACGAGGCTAATCAATGGGCTATGGAGATGCCCACCGATTGATGTTAATGCAAGGAGTAGGGATTGCCATGCAACGGATGCACTAGAGCTATAAATGTATGAAAGCTCAACAAAAGAAACTAGTGGGAGTGCATCCAACTTGCTTGCTCATGAAGACCTAGGGCACTTGAGGAGGCCCATTGTTGGAATATACAAGCCAAGTTCTATAATGAAAAATTCCCACTAGTATATGAAAGTGATAACATGAGAGACTCTCTACTATGAAGATCATGGTGCTACTTTGAAGCACAAGTGTGGTAAAATGATAGTAACATTGTCCCTTCTCTCTTTTTCTCTCATTTTTGGGCCTTTTCCTTTTTTATGGCCTTTCTCTCTTTTTTTGGGCCTTCTCTTTTTTTATGGACTTTATCTTTTTTATTACTCACTTGGGACAATGCTCTAATAATGATGATCATCACACTTCTATTTATTTACAACTCAATGATTACAACTCGATACTAGAACAAAGATGACTCTATATGAATGCCTCCGGCGGTGTACCGGGATATGCAATGAACCAAGAGTGACATGTATGAAAGAATTATGAACGGTGGCTTTGCCACAAATACTATGTCAACTACATGATCATGCTAAGCAATATGACAATGATGGATGTGTCATGATGAACGGAATGATGGAAAGTTGCATGGCAATATATCTCGGAATGGCTATGGAAATGCCATAATAGGTAGGTATGGTGGCTGTTTTGAGGAAGATATAAGGAGGTTTATGTGTGAAAGAGCGTATCATATCACGGGGTTTGGATGCACCGGCGAAGTTTGCGCCAACTCTCAATGTGAGAAAGGGCAATGCACGGTACCGAAGAGGCTAACAAGGATGGAAGGGTGAGAGTGCGTATAATCCATGGACTCAACATTAGTCATAATGAACTCACATACTTATTGCAAAAATCTACAAGTCATCAAAAACCTCGGCACTACGCACATGCTCCTAGGGGGATAGATTGGTAGGAAAAGACCATCGCTCGTCCCCGACCGCCACTCATAAGGAAGACAATCAAATAACACCTCATGTTTCAAATTTGTTGCATAACGTTCACCATACGTGCATGCTACGGGACTTGCAAACTTCAACACAAGTATTTCTCAATTTCACAATTACTGAACTAGCATGACTTTGATATTATTACCTCCATATCTCAAAACAATCATCAAGCATCAAACTTTTCTTAGTATTCAACACACTCATAAGAAAGTTTTATTATTAATCTTGCATACCAAGCATATTAGGATTTTAAGCAAATTACCATGCTATTAAGACTCTCAAAACAATCTAAGTGAAGCATGAGAGATCAATAGTTTCTATAAAACAAATCCACCACCATGCTCTAAAAGATATAAGTGAAGCACTAGAGCAAAACTATAAAGCTCAAAAGATATAAGTGAAGCACATAGAGTAAAACTATAGAGTTCAAAAGATATAAGTGAAGCACATAGAGTATTCTAACAAATTCCAAATCATGTATGGCTCTCTCAAAAGGTTTGTACAGCAAGGATGATTGTGGTAAACTAACAAGAAAAGACTCAAATCATAAAAGACGCTCCAAGAAAAACACATATCATGTGGTGAATAAAAATATAGCTCTAAGTAAAGTTACCGATAGAAGTAGACGAAAGAGGGGATGCCTTCCGGTGCATCCCCAAGCTTTGGCTTTTAGGTGTCCTTAGATTATATTAGGGGTACCATGGGCATCCCCAAGCTTAGGCTCTTGCCACTCCTTGTTCCATAATCCATCAAATCTTTACCCAAAACTTGAAAACTTCACAACACAAAACTTAAAGTAGAAAATCTCGTGAGCTCCGTTAGTGAAAGAAAACAAAAGACCACTTCAAGGTACTGTAATGAAATCATTATTTATTTATATTGGTGTTAAACCTACTGTATTCCAACTTCTCTATGGATTATAAACTATTTTATTATCCATAGATTCATCAAAATAAGCAAACAACACACGAAAAACAGAATCTGTCAAAAACAGAACAGTCTGTAGTAATCTGTAGCTAGCGAAAGATCTGGAACCCCAAAAATTATAAAATAAATTGCTTGACGTGATGTATTTATCTATTAATCATCTTCAAAAATAATTAACTAAATAGCACTTTCCAAATAAAAATGACAGCAGTTCTCGTGAGCGCTAACGTTTCTGTTTTTTTACATCAAGTTCAACAAGACTTTCCCCAAGTCTTCCCAACGGTTATACTTGGCACAAACACTAATTAAACACAAAAAACACAATTAAAACAGAGGATAGCTAAATTATTTATTACTAAATAGGAGCAAAAAGCAAGTAATAAAAATAAAATTGGGTTGCCTCCCAACAAGCGCTATTGTTTAACGCCCCTAGCTAGGCATAACAAGCAAGAATAGATCTAGGTATTGCCATCTTTGGTAGGCAATCCATAAGTGGCTCTCATGATAGATTCATATGGTAATTTTATTTTCTTTCTAGGGAAGTGTTCCATGCCCTTTTTTAATGGAAATTGAAATCTAATATTCCCTTCCTTCATATCAATAATTGCACCAACCGTTCTAAGGAAAGGTCTACCAAGAATAATAGGGCAAGAAGGATTGCAATCTATATCAAGAACGATAAAATCTACAAGCACATAATTACTATTTGGAACAATAAGAACATCATTAATTCTTCCCATAGGTTTCTTAATAGTGGAATCCGCAAGATGCAAGTTCATAGAGCAATCATCAAAATCACGAGAATCTAGCAAATCGCACAAAGTTTTGGGAATAGTATAGACACTAGCACCCAAATCACACAAAGCATAAAACTCATAATCTTTAATTTTAATTTTAATAGTAGGTTCCCATTCATCATAAAGTTTTCTAGGGATAGAAACTTCCAACTTAAGTTTTTCTTCATAAGATTGCATCAAGGCATCGACGATATGTTCGGTAAAGGCTTTATTTTGACTATAAGCATGAGGAGATTTTAGCAAGGATTGCAACAAGGAAATACAATCAATTATAGAGCAATTTTCATAATTAAATTCCTTGAAATCCAATATAGTGGGTTTAGCAACATCTAAGCTTTTATTTCTTTTAATCCCACTTTTATCAATTTCACCATCAAGATCTAAATACTCCGAATTTTTAGAACGCCTTCTAGGTAAAGGTGGATCATATTCAGTCCCATCATTATCAAGATTAATATTGCAAAACAAAGATTTAATAGGGGACACATCAATAACTTTTAGATCTTCATCATTATTTTCATAGGAACTAGAAGAACACGCTTTAATAAAGGCATCTTTCATAGCACGCGTCCTAGCGGTTCTTTCCTTGCACTCATCAATGAAAATTCTCATGGCTTTGAGAGACTCGTTGATATCATGCTTAGGAGGAATAGATCTAAGCTTTAAAGAATCAACATCAAGAGAAATTCTATCAACGTTCCTAGCCAAATCATCAATCTTAAGAAATTTTTCTTCAATCATAGCATTAAAATTCTTTTGCGAAGAAATAAATTCTTTAATATTAGATTCAAAATCAGAGGGCATCTTATTATAATTTCCAATTGTTGTAGGAATTACCATAATAATTAGAGGGATTACTAGGATAAGGCCTAGGATTGAAATTTCCTCTATATGCGTTGTTACCAAAATTGTTCCTACCAACAAAATTCACATCCATAGATTCATTATTGTTCTCAATCAAAGTAGACAAGGGCATATCATTAGGATCAGAAGAAACACTCTTATTAGCAAATAATTTCATAAGTTCATCCATCTTTCCACTCAAAATATTAATTTCTTCTATCGCATGCACCTTTTTATTAGTAGATCTTTCAGTATGCCATTGAGAATAATTAACCATAATATTATATAGGAGTTTAGTAGCATATCCTAAAGTGATTTCCATAAAAGTGCCTCCTGCGGCCGAATCTAAAAGATTTCTAGAAGCAAAATTCAATCTGGCATAAAAAATATGTATAATCATCCACAAATTCAAACCATGAGTAGGGCAATTACATATCATTAATTTCATTCTCTCCCAAGCTTGTGCAACATGTTCATGATCAAGTTGCTTAAAGTTCATAATATCGTTTCTAAGAGAGATGATCTTAGCAGGAGGAAAATACTTAGAGATAAAAGCATCTTTGCACTTGTTCCATGAATCAATACTATTTTTAGGCAATGATGAAAACCAAGCTTTAGCACGATCTCAAAGCGAAAAAGGAAATAGCTTCAATTTAACAATATCATTATCGACATCTTTCTTATTTTGCATGTCACACAAATCAATGAAGCTATTAAGATGGGTAGCGGCATCTTCACTAGGAAGGCCAGAGAACGGATCTTTCATGACAAGATTCAGCAAAGCAGCAATAATTTCACAAGATTCAGCATCGGTAAGAGGAGCAATCGGAGTGCTAAGGAAATCATTATTGTTGGTATTGGTGAAGTCACACAATTTAGTATTATCTTGAGCCATCGCGACAAACAAGCAATCCAACACATGAGCAAACAAAAAGTAAACGGGCAAAAAGAGGCAAATAGAGAAAGAGAGGAGGGATAGAGAGAGAGGGCGAATAAAACGGCAAGGGTGAAGCGGGGGAGAGGAAAACGAGAGGCAAATGGCAAATAATGTAATGCGGGAGATAGGGATTGGGATGGGTACTTGGTATGTTGACTTTTGCGTAGACTCCCCGGCAACGGCGCCAGAAATTCTTCTTGCTACCTCTTGAGCACTGTGTTGGATTTCCCCGAAGAGGAGAGGATGATGCAGCAAAGTAGCGTAAGTATTTCCCTCAGTTTTTGAGAACCAAGGTATCAATCCAGTAGGAGGCTACGCGCGAGTCCCTCGTACCTACACAAAAACAATAGCTCAATGCAACCAACGCGCTTAGGGGTTGTCAATCCCTCCATGGTCACTTACGAAAGTGAGATCTGATAGAGATGATAAATAATATTTTTGGTATTTTTGGTATAGAGATGCAAAGTAAAAAGTAAAAGCAAAGCAATAATAAAGTGATGGAGATTGATATGATGAGAAAGAGACCCGAGGGCCATAGGTTTCACTAGTGGCTTCTCTCAAGAGCATAAGTATTCTACGGTGGGTGAACAAATTACTATTGAGCAATTGACATAATTGAGCATAGTTATGAGAATATCTAGGTATGATCATGTATATAGGCATCACGTCCGAGACAAGTAGACCGACTCCTGCCTGCATCTACTACTATTACTCCACTCATCGACCGCTATCCAGCATGCATCTAGAGTATTAAGTTAAAAACAGAGTAATGCCTTAAGCAAGATGACATGATGTAGAGGGATAGTTTCATGCAATATGATAAAAAAACCATCTTGTTATCCTCGATGGCAACGATACAATACGTGCCTTGCTGCCCTTTCTGTCACTGGGAAAGGACACCAAAAGATCGAACCCAAAGCTAAGCACTTCTCCCATGGCAAGAACAACCAATCTAGTAGGCCAAACCAAACTGATAATTCGAAGAGACTTGCAAATATAACCAATCATACATAAAAGAATTCAGAGAAGAGTCAAATATTATTCATAGATAGACTAGATCATAAACCCACAATTCATCGGTCTCAACAAACACACCGCAAAAAGAAGATTACATCGAATAGATCTCCACGAGAGAGGGGGAGAACATTGTATTGAGATCCAAAAAGAGAGAAGAAGCCATCTAGCTACTAACTATGGACCCGTAGGTCTGAAGTAAACTACTCACACTTCATCGAAGGGGCTTGGATGATGATGTAGAAGCCCTCCGTGATCGATGCCCCCTCCGGCAGAGCTCCGGAATAGGCCCCAAGATGGGATCTCGTGGATATAGAAAGTTGCGGTGGTGGAATTAGGTTTTTGGCTCCGTCCCCGATCGTTTGGGGATACGTGGATATATATGGGAGGAAGAAGTACGTCGGTGGAGCTTCGAGGTGCCCACGAGGTAGGGGCGTGCCCTAGGGGGGGCACCCTTCACCCTCGTGACTGCCTCATGGCTTTCTTGACGGAGGGTCCAAGTCTCCTGGATCTTATCTAATGAGAAAATCACGTTTCTAAAGGTTTCATTCCATTTGGACTCTGTTTGATATTCTATTTCTCCGAAACACTGAAATAGGCAAAAAAAAACAACAATTCTGCGCTGGGCCTCCAGTAAATAGGTTAGTCCCAAAAATAATATAAAAGTGGATAATAAAGCCCAATATAGTCCAAAACAGTAGATAATATAGCATGGAGCAATCAAAAATTATAGATACGTTGGAGACATATCAATTATCTTGCTATCAAACTACTTTGTTACTTACAATTTCAACACTTGTAGACATTACCTTGCTGAAAACCACTTGTCATTTCATTTTGCTCCTCGTTGGGTTCGACACTCTTACTTATCGAAAAGGCTACAATTGATCCCATATACTTGTGGGTCATCACTCGGCCTCATCGATCTAGGCAGGTAATCCCCACCCGACCCCCATCTTCCTCCTCCTTCTACATCCCACATGCCCCAACCACCTGCGTAACACCTTCCACCCAAATCACTGAACCATCCTCCAAATAAGTGCCGCCCTAATCCATGGTGCACACAATATAGCCAGGAGCTCAAGGAGCATTTGGTAGCGGAGAAGCAAATCGCGGCCGCACACACGGATGAGGTCGCGATGGCTACCATTCGTACCGACCCCTAGATCTTGGAGGAGCACCTCGCCGTCGAGGCCACCCTCGATGCCTCGCGCACCGACGCCACCATGTGGTTGGCTCCTTTAAGCGACATCTCGTGGCATTTTCTCGAGGCCACCATCGGCGCCTTCAACAAAGACTATGAGGTGTTTTCACAGCGTGCCTGTACTTACCTCAACTCGAGAGCCAGCAGGTTGCACCCGGAGCGGCTCAAGCAACTCACCACTATGAGGAGGGCACCCACGATGTGGAGGTCTCGCCCTCTTCCAAGTCCAAGGAGCCAATCATCATCGATATCTCCAACGATAAGGAGTACCTTGTCTTATTAGCTCACTATAAGGACATATCTTCAGCTAGCAAGCTACGCCGGTTAAGCATGTCCTGCTCCTGCCTTTCCTTAACAACTTCTAGTGAATTGTCCTATGTAATTTTACCATGCAATGTGATCCTGTAGTATAAATGTTCTATATGTCATGCAATGTGGTGCTCACTTATTAACTGTTCGCTTAATTTGTTGTCGTGTTCAGTTAACTGTTTGGTTTAATTCTGTAATGTGATGTTCAATTCTTGTGGGTGCAATTTTGTATTGTCTTGCATGTGAGAAATATATTGAATTTGTTTGTACTAAATACATGGGAAACAAATAGAATTGTTATATTTCCAAGTTGTTAAGCATGCTTGGTTTGGTTAACTATCTGATCTTCTAGTATGTTATATATTATGCAATGTGGTGCTCACTTAATGTTTGGTTCATTTGTTGTGGTGTTTAGTTAACTGTTTGGTTCAATTCTACAATGTGATGTTCAATTGTTGTGGCTGCAATTTTATATTGTCTTCCATGTGAGAAATAAATTGAATTTGGTTGTACTAAATACATGAGAAACAAATAGAATTGCTATGTTTCCAATTTTCTAAGCATGCTTGGTTTGGTTAACTGTCTAATCTTCTATTAGGAGTATGTTATATTGTGCAATGTGGTACTCAGTTAATGTTTGGTTCATTTGTTGTGGTGTTTAGTTAACTGTTTGGTTCAATTCTGCAATGCGATGTTCAATTGTGGTGCGTACAATTTTGTATTTTTATGCATGTGACTAAATCAAATTTGGATGTACTAAATACATGAGAAACATATACAATTTCTATATTTCCTAGTTCTTAATCATGCTTGGTTTGGATAAATGGCTTTTCCATGTGGCTCGAATTAATCTGCTGAATCTGCAATGTGTTTATTTTTCATCAACATATTTTACTGATAGTATGCCAACCTTACTTAACCTGATCAATAACTACCTTATATGTGTTGCAGAGAAACAATGGGAAGCACAAAGGTTTACTATCGAGGTTTGCACATGCATGGTCCTTTGTCTAATAGTACATTATTATGCAATTGCAGGAACTATAATATTTAGTTTTTTTTATATATTTGCTTGTGTACCTACTGTTCGACCCAATTTGCATATGGGGAAAAGAGTTGTCCATGAATACCAGTCAAGTCAAGAAACTCATAAAGATTGTTAGGATAAAGAAACTAGTGACAGAAAACAACAAGATCTTTGTCTGCACAATGAAGAAGACACTACTGCAGGATGCTGCTAACGCGGCACTACAATCAGAGACCCTTCGACGAAACTTTGTGTGATGCATTAATCACAAACAGTGATGTAAAGAAACCGTCAAAAATGATAAGAAATGTTTGCGATGGTGGTGACATCAAATACGATTCATATTATAATTACGTGTACGATGTGTGGCATATGGTTCACTCTAATGAACTATTTGTGATGAGGTAGCACAACAGAAACAAGCAGCTAGATGAAGGTGTGTGCGATATATAGCATACAGTTCACTCAGATGAACTGTTTGTGATTAGGCAACTCAACAGAAACAGTCAGCTAGATCAAGGTGTGTGCAATGGAGGGCATACAGTTCACTCGGATGAACTGTTTGCGTTGAGCCAAGAGAACAGAAATGGTTCAACTTAACAAGATGTGTGTGATACACGACAAACATGTCTGTACCGAAATGTGTGAAGACCGATAATAACACAGATGATTGCTGCTAATAAGACATGTGTGTTGTGCGATGTGATCTCATATAGAACAACAACAACATATATATATACACACACACGCACACACACACACACACACACACTTATAAGGACATGGTTGCATAACCAAATTAAACATAGGTGGCTACTACACACATGACATTTGCACACACTAAAGTAAATTATTACATGCATAATTACATAGGTGACTACTACACACATGACATTTCCACACACCAAAGTAAACTATATATTACATGCATAATTAACTAGGATAAACGATCATCTGATCATCATCTACTTCTTGTGATGCTTGTTGCCACTGCTCTGCTTGTGGCTCGATCCGGCCTCGTCAATTTCGGGAAGGAGAGACTTCCTCATGTCAATGATCCACATGTGCATCTCGTAGCATGTGTACACGCTCTTGGCCATGAACCTGAGGTGAGGTTCATCTAGTTGCCACATCCAGGCCCCGTGCGAGGATACAAGACGTGTTCTATTGGCATCCTGCTTCATCTTTTTGTAGTAGGGGCCGATGATGGCCGAGGCGAGTTCAACCAGGGAGTCCTTCTTCGTGCTGCCCCAGACCCTATAGTGGTCATGGATTTCGACAAGGTTCTTGCAGGCCAAGCCCATAACCTTGAGCGCTTTTACAACGTCAGAGGTTTCCACCATAGCGAACTTGTACTTGGTGTTGTTGAATAACCTAGCAAAACAGCCGTAAGGATCTATGGCCATGCAGTAGTGGTAGATGAGGACATGATGGCGCACGCACAACTAGGCGGCAACAACCTTCTGATCTTTCTCGGGATGACCGCCGGTGTACTGGAGGTCGATGTCGACCACCTTGTACTTGTATCGAGCAAGCAATTGCTGCACGGTGTTGATGTAGTCCTCCACTATGGACGAGTCGATGGTGTACACCACCGAGAGATCTGTCTCCCTCACGCGAGTCTCCACTTTATGCTCACCGAACTCCAATGGAGCGCCACTAGATATCCTCTCTGTATGTGTTGTCGTGGGTGTGCTTGTTGTGTTGTGGGGCGCGATCGAAAGGTTGAAGAGACTAAGGTTATAATGGCCGCGGGAATTAATAGTGAAGCCGGACGGCCTGGAATATCGGCAAGCCCGGATGGCAGTTCTAATTTGCAGCACGTAACTCCATCGTGTCGCACATAACTACATCGTGGTAATGCGCATGGTTCAACCACATGCATATGGGGCCCCCAACGTGATCGTGCGCTGGCCCCAACCACTGGCAGAGTGCGCGCGGAGGGACGCGAGCAGAGCACTCCGCGGCCGCCTCAATAGTGGGCAAGCATATATATGCATATAGCAGTTGAACACGCAAGGGAAAGCTGTCCACAAGCAGAGCGTGTGGGGGTACACAAGCAGAGTGTGCCGCGGCGCCTAACGACGATCAGAGTGCACCAAGGGACACGAATAGAGGCCGACACAGTGATATGTGGCAAATAAGACGAATTGTGCGAGCGATGGCGGAGACATCAAGCACGACTCAGATTAGACTTGTGTGTGCGATACGTGGCATACCGTTGATCCATCCGAGCTATTTGTGATGGAATGAGCCGCGTGTGTTGTGGGCAAACGCTTCCTGGTATACAATTGTCAGCGATTGATGAATTCATCACCGACGGGTTCCCTAGTGTGGTCGGTGTGTGATGTGATATGCTCTGTCTGCACAACATATGCTTTGTCTACCGAAGAACAACATATATACTTATATATGACATGATTGCAAGACCTAATTAACATCCGATTACGTTAAATAACAAATACCATAAATATTGCCAGGTTCAAATTCCAGCATTACAAGGCCCAAATTCAAAGATTGCAAGGTTCCAACTATTCCGAGAAATAAAATTCATCTTCTTCGAAATCTTTTTCACGCATTATTTCTGTGAAAGGATCAGCCATCAAGAAGTCATATAGCAGCTTGATACAGTGACTCCTGAATAATCTGTCATATGAAGTTACAAACTGAAATTCAACTTCTACAGAGCCTTTTCCATTCAGCTGTAGACGCCTGCACTCTTTAGCAATCCATTCACTTCTGCGCAGTAAATATAGTGCAAACCTCATTACCTTGAGCAACCTTGCTTTCTCAACAAAGAACTTGGAGAATTTAATTTCTGGTGTGGTTCCTCGGTACTCATTAAAAGTAATTCCTGTGAGATGAAGATCAAGGCATTCAATGGGATTGTTATATTCCCCAACATTTTCTTCTTTCGGGGCTGCTAGTATCTGCAAACGAAGACAACATATTAGTGCCTAGCTGCAGATCTGAACACTTCGGGCCTCTTTGATTTGCATGATTTCTAAAATACACGAAAAGAGTGAAATGTCACCTTCAATCTTTCATGATTAACATCTCAAAATATATATGTATTGAAATCCTCCAAATTTCCTTTAGAAATCATTCCACATTTGTCATTGTAATCATGGGTAAAAGTAACAACAAATTGAGCTCCGTTGTGGTTAACAATTAACAGGAAAGGAGCATCACTTCGATTTATAGTTTCTCCGTGCAAGGAAAGCATCTAAGGAATCTAACAACTTCGTCCAGATCGGGGCCGACAGATTGTAGTGCCAAGATCTTCACTGTGCGCAGTGGCCGGGTCAAGCTTGTGGGAATCATTTTCTGGATGACAGGAGAACATATAGGTCAACAAAAATTAGATAAAATGTGTTATCCAAGAATATATAAGAAGGGGAAGAAGAAGACTGTTGTACCTGGACGAATAATGATCCAGTAACAAGTTCATTGAATTCAGCACATGAACCCAACACTGTCAATCTTGGTGTGTGAACGACCCTGATTTTTGTTGGACCTAGTTTTTGAAACACCTCAACTGACAGCCTTGGGCGGCGCCAGCAATGCACATAAATCGCACGTACATTCGTCGAGGTGATGTGGAGGCTATTGAACCCATCCATCACCTGAAGACGAAGGTACTCGAGCGCCGTACATCCAACGAGCAGGCGCTTCAAATCCTCCTTCGATATGCGGACGGCCGTGGGCTTGAGGTTCTTAAGTTTAGGGAGATGAAGAGCGCATGTGGCATTAATCCGGGAGAAAATGCACTGCCTAAATGTAGAACGACACAACGTGTGCGCGAGGCAAAGCGCAGATGGCGGCAGCGAGCACGGACGTCTAGCATGAAAGCAGAGCTCCTCGAGCCGATCTAGGGCCAGGGATAGGAACGAGTAATGAAACCTGGGTTTAGGCTTGCAGTGGGAACTAAACTTGCCGATAGCAAGGCGTCTGACCGGCCTAGGGTGCGTGGTGAGGACGTGGGACAATGCGACCAGGCATTGTCGCTCCCCGCTGCAGAACTCGTCGTTGACGATGAGGTCCAGGGGGTGGAGTGGCAGAGGGGGCGCCACCACCGCGAGAGCACAGTGGTCCGCACGCTAGGTTTGATGGGGAGGTGGGATATATGGTTACCAACATCTCGTCAGGAAGGCTGCTGATGAAGTCCACACTTGCCGGAGGCTCTT
The DNA here is from genome assembly GCF_018294505.1 of Triticum aestivum. Taxonomy (NCBI): domain Eukaryota; kingdom Viridiplantae; phylum Streptophyta; class Magnoliopsida; order Poales; family Poaceae; genus Triticum; species Triticum aestivum. Next base: position 305,858,998 of record NC_057806.1, on the reverse strand, counting down.
GCAGTTCTGGCTCGACCCGTCCCTGCTTGTTGGCCGGCTCGTCCTCCATCTCGCAGTAGGCGGCAACCCTTGGCAGTGGTGCATGTAGATGAGAACCGAGGATTGTTCTATGTACCTTCCCAAGGCAGCCGAAACCAAAAGTCCAAAACCAGCAATAAATTGCAGCGCTCGCGGCTTGCTTCCCAGTATGATGAGCGTGCGTGGTGGACTTCTCGCAGTTGTCCCATCTAATCAAATAGCTGCCCACGGTAGTAAATGGTTAGTTGAACGCCCATGGTTGGAATAATAGGACTGTTTGCAATAATAACATGCTGGCTATTTGTTAAAAATGCCTAGGAAAATAAATGTATAAAAAGGCAAAAGAACCCTGAGTAATTTCAAATATTTAGCGCGACACTCCTATAGTTGCATGTTGCCTCTGTAAAATGAATCAAGGCGGGAAGAGAGAGCATATGTCGTTTCGCACACAGATCAGGTGACCAAGTTCCCTCTTGGAACCATGAGGCTTCTTGAGAGAAGCTCCGGTTTGTATGAAAGAAAATATGGGTCAAAGCTGAGTTAAAAAGGGCAACAATATCTAACTCCAGCTTACAAAAGGTACAAAAGCACGAGGATTAATTGTTCAGCAGCATTACACAAAATCCAGATAGAACAGGACAATAACATCTAACTCAAGCAAAGTTTTCGGCAGTCACAATCAAATGGATCGGTCTGATCCATAAAATCAAGATCCCGGGCCAGAAAATCTACTAGTACATGAAGACAAGTTGTTGTAAATAGAAGTCGAGCACGTTTAGAAGCCCTTTTGTCCACCTGAAACTTCTTTTTATGCTGTTCAACGTGTCCATCCATGAGAAAGTTTTTCTTAAAACCCTTAATCCTCACAGATAATAGTACCCTCACATTCAATAGGAAGAATGTGACAAAGCTGTTGTTTGCATGGTTGGATGCATATCCTTCCAACGTTATTGTCCTCAAACGAATGTCGTGAGAACTGAGAAAATCCCGGTGCTTCTCATGACACCGATTAGTTATACCTTTTTGTCCATGCGCTTTTGCCTAAATAGACATGAAGACTGAAAATAGTTAATGTCTAAAAAAGAGTATGTCGAAAGAGCAACAACTAAACAGTTAATTCTAGTAAATTATCCCCTAGTCAATTACATGAATCCTAATGGATCTCGGCTGTGTGGCATGTCCGCTAATGGAGTACATGGGAGAGTGGAGAGGAAGGAGATGCGATGAGAGGAGTACTAGTTCTAACCTTGGTGCTGGCGAGGGGCGTCGATGGGGTGCCAACAGGGTGTCGACGGGGCGGTGGTGGCTTTGGTCTAGGGGGAGGGGTGTGAAATGAGAGGGAGCGGTGACTTAGGTCTTTTACTAAGTTGACAGAGATAGGTTATCGCTGGCGTTAGAAAAAGGGTAACACCATAGCTAATAACATGCAAAATAAAAAAAGGCTAAGATTAATGAAAGACTTGACAAAATAAAAGACTCAAAATTTGAACTAGTAGTAAAGAAATAAAATTCCTACATTGATAAAAACGGTAAAATTAATGCTGGAAAAAAACATAATATAATTTTTTATGATTTTGTGACTAGTATAATAATTAAGTACTTAAAACACTTGATCAAATGGAAAAACTGTTTCTAGCGTGCAAAGCAGACGGATGCCAGTGCTAAAAAATTAACTATGGCGTGCAAACAAAACCAACGCCACCAGTGCATTCCAAACGGTGAATGCAATGGGCCAAAAGATTTGTGGTGTTTCCAAAAAACAACACCAGCGCTAAGCATGTAAAGTTGACGTGCTGATTTGGTCTAACCAACACTATTTGGAAAAAATAGTGCTGGCATTGGTGGGAAAGGGCGTGCCACCAACGATAGTTGTGGTTAGCCGTTTTGTCCACTAGTGACATGTATGTGAATTATGTCAGGCGAACCTATTTACTAAAGACATCATATAATTATCTCATGCCATCCTGTTTAGTTAGTCATCATATCTTGGAATTATGACATGCTATGCTATCCAGTCTAGATAGATATCATATATGTGAAATTATGTCATGTTATCCTTTTTAGTTAAACAATATATATGTGAACTATTTCATGCCCTCTTTTTTCCACACTATCTATTGCATATGTCTCTCATACAAGGTATGTACATTCAACTACTTTTCTTGTTTATTAGCCATTTGAATTGGAGGTGGTGATGGCGGTATGTAGCGGAGTAAAAACATGGTCTTCAAATAAAACAGTGCTACCTCTTGGTGGAGATAGCACCCCAGTTGTACATGCACAAGAACCAGTCCAGACACACATAACCCAGACTCCCGCAGATTGTACCCATACTCTGATGGATAGAGAACCATCATCACCCAATCTAACTCCAGCAGATAGTAACCCTGTTCCATTTGACATAGCACCATCTCCACCACAGAGCTCCCAAACAAGAGCAGTTAGTAAGGCAGCTCGAATGCTCAAAGCGCCAGGACTACCACAACGAACCCCAACTCCACCAGTTAGTACACCTATTCATGTGGACGAAGCACAACCAGCCATTCGTAGTTTAGCATCTATTGCATTTGATGTTGTTAAATCCTATGTGTGTATCTTCCCATCATGGAAATATTATACTGAAGATGAAGGAAAAAGCCTGTTGCAGGTGTTCGTCCATGAGTATGTGTAAGTAATGTTATTCATGGAAATTACTTTGCTTAGTCCCATACTTTCTACCTCCATGCTGGTTATAATACAGCAAATGTTCCCATTTTTCTCTATAGAGAAGGACCGATTTGAAAACTCAGGATGAGGTAACCTGTGCTAATACCTCTGCTATCTTCAAGAATGCTTTGTGGCAGTATCAGAATTATCTGAAGAAAACCTACTTCACCGGCAAGGAAACTCATCAAATTCCCTTACTTTCTCTTAAGACACATTTACGGGACGATGACTAGGAACACCTTGTTCTGTACTAGTCTAGAACCAAGAATGTGATAAGGTCTATGAGATCATTTTTTATTTTGAAGTACCATATGCCTGCGTCTTACTATACTCTGTTCGTGTAGAACAAGTGCTTAAACCCGAAGAACAATTGCTCTCATTTAAGATTCCGTTGCTATGGTGCATACTGCTTTGCTCTTATATCACTGTATTTACTCATACAACTTATTTTCAAATTAAAGGATCCAATTAAAACTCCAATGGCACAACAGGTATGTTTAGACATTTTTCTTTAACTGGTTTGCTCTTCTAAATTGCTCTGTTGATTTCAATTTTAATTGTGCCTACAATTGTCTTCTCATATCATGCACATTGCTAGCATCACAATAGAGCCAATAGTGTTGTTGTACATGTATACACGTGGTACCCATCTGAAATCTTGTTGTGTCGTGTAGTTTTCCACACTTGTATTCTTTCAATACTGCTTTGTCTTGAACTAATATGATTTGAACCGTGTCTCTATTTTGATTTGGAAAGATAATGTAGTGACCATAGCACATACATATATGTTTGTTTCATGCTTTTATTATGTACTACTTCGCAATAGAAGACTTGGTAGTTTAATACTATCCACCTTACTACTGAACTGGTTCACCAAAATGAGTTTCATATACCACATGCTAAACATGTTATGTGTCTGCTTGTTTCTTCTTTTAGAATGTCGATAGAGTATTGGAGAAGAGTACCTTATTAATCAATGGTAAAGGAAGTAATGATGATAAGGTTCAGGATAGTGAGACATACTTGTTGGTCTCCAACAAAGCTGATAAAATAGCTAAGGAAAACCATCTTGATGACAGTGATACAACCCCAAAGTTCTTTCTTGATGTAGTGTTCGAGTTACTCGCACAAGCTCTTCGAACTCACTGTCTGAATCAGTTCGGTTTCTTGAGTATCAACTACAAGCTAAAAGTCATCGATCAGTTGTGTTGTGACAAGAAGTCGAAGGACTGAGGAAGTCCCTGGAGAATTCAGATGCATACTTTCTGGTGCAACAGTAAGCATTGGAGGATTTTAGCGCCAAACAGGAGAAAGCTAACAAGCTTGCATTATGGGCCAGTTTCACCACGGGTCGTTAATGGGCCCAGAGTTACAAAGGGCCTCATATGGGCCAAAATACGTCATGGGCCATACATGGGTCGGAAGTTACAATGGCTGGAATCATATTGGACGGCCCAGATGACACTACTGGGCCTAATTCGAATAGGCCATAACATGTCGTGAGTTAGCGGGCTGTAAATGGGCTAGCTATATGCAAACAGGTCGTTGACATGCTTTCCAAGGGCCGGGCCGCTATCTTTTGACCAAGTCAAATGGGCTAGCCTTTTAACCTGAATGGGCCACTATTGGGCCGAGCCATGTGTCAACATATCATAGGCGCGTCCTGTCCATTCGCTGGATGACATCTGTCCCAACGCAGAGTTTACATGTGGTGTTTTCCGCCAACGAGAATTTTACACGTGGAAAATCGCCATTGGTCATTGCTATTAATGGGTTATCGGATCCAAAACCGGACTAAATAGCTTAATGGGGACCCGTTACGGTCGATGCCACGTGTCAGTTACCCTTGACGAGACCACTACCATGATGCACCATTTATTGTCATAGAAGTGGTCACATCTGTGATGATAATTTCAGTATTATCATGGGACACTTCTATGACAACACATGTATGACTATCTTTATTTTGTCATAAAATTGTCATGGGTGTACATGCATGACAGAAAACGTGACCTACTGTGACAAACACATATCATCATGGAAGTGTTCTTTTGTAGTGTTATCACAATTGACTTGTGATGATAGCATCTCAAAGTATAACAAACAAGTTGGATAAATTCAATATGATCGTTCTTCCAATGTCATATTCTGAAACTTGTTTTGGTACTATCGTTACACTTAATGATCTCCCAAGATCCGAAAAACATGATCACAAACAACACATGAGTTAGTCTTAGAGGCAATACTATGAATGAGGTTTTACCGTTTATCATTCCACACGCGCATATGGGTTTTCCACTGGATCACATATTCCAGGATCATAGAAGTTATAGCATAGAATATAAACTCTTAATTGCAAACATGGAAATATAATAGTACAATATTATTGCCTCTAGGGCATATTTCAAAGACGATACTCTTACTTCAATAAAGCTACAATAAATCATGTGACCTTGCAGGTCATCAGGGGCGTGATGGACACTGGGCGGTGCACCCGTCTTGGACCTTCCAGCTGTGTCGCCCAGGTCCTTGTCGTTCAGGGAGATCACATGGCGCGGAGCTAACCGAGAGGCTCCCGACACATGCCACCCATCAACGGACGGCCAGAAGGCGCTCTTCGCTCTCGACGAGCCCAGGAAGGCGGGTACTCCAACATCTTTATAGAAGTAATACCATCCAACATTCACACATTGACCTAATTCCCATCCTTGATGACTTAATCACCATGCTATATGTTGTCGACTGCATCTACATACCTAACAACTTCACCTTGTAGACAAGCTAATTGAATGCACATGCATGGAATAATGAAAATATATAAAGGAAAACCGATCAATGATTGTTCTAGTTCAGAAATGTGTGAGCAACGTGATGACATGTGTTTTATTCATAGAGGGAAATGTAAAATCGCTCCCCACTCATTTCCTTTTCGGCAGTTTTTGCATGTCCTTAACAACCATTTCATTGCGAGAAGACAAAGCTACATCTCCCCCATCATCTCCTTTAACCCTGTCTCCACTCTCTTCGTCCACCATTGGTCTAGGCATTATCATTGCTTTAGAAGTTCATCATGTCTTCTTACCATCACTTGGGAACCTTTTAAACTTTTAGGAAATCTATGAAATTTTCCTCACGTACCATGAAAGATGAGACACACAAATAAAATGGTTCTCACTTATCGCAACAATTGGCAATATATTCAATGTCTTATCTACATAGAGTGAAGTACACACATAGTGCAATTAACAGGTTTATCTCTCTTATTCTTATACGACATCAAACATAACACTTTTTAGAAGAAACACGAAAATACACGGCGTATAGCCGAGGAAATCAAACCTAATCTACACTGTTGGATGACTCAACTTATCCACCACTATAAATACATTCGAGCATGATAAAATCACAAAATAATTTGTCCAAGTTGACATATTAATTAGATTATGGAAACTTTATTGATAATTATACACACACACACACACACACACACACATATATATATATATATATATATATATATATATATATATATATATATATTCAAACAAAACCACCAGGTCCACCATAGTAAGTATGCACACCATAGTGACTATATCCATAACCATGAGCCTTCGCAGTATATTTTGATAAATTGGTGGCGACAAGACCAGTTTGCTTGTCATTTGGAGTAACATACTTGCCCTCATTATCTACAATTTGGATATTACTCACAAATGCTGCTTTTCCAAATCCTTCTAAAGCAAAATGACCACTACCCATTTGTGGAGAGTCTGATGAGGCTGTTGGACCTTGAACATATCCACCCCATAATGCATAATTCATTGATCCTTCATGAAATGGAAAATTTCCCTTGGCCAGTATCCAATATGTATGTTTTGTGGACCATAAGCCACCCACCAATTTTTAGTCTTTGGGTCCTAAAATAAATCAAAGGTTCATGTAAATGCTTAACAAAGTTGAAATGAATAACAGTTGATAAAATGTTTGTGGTGAGGTGAAACTATCCTTTTAATTGTATGTCGTGTTAACATGAATATAATATTAGAGATATATTTGGGACTCTCCCCCCCCCCATGTTAAAATATTGTGTACAATCAAAGGTTCTTAGTAATGTTGTGTTATATTATGGGTTGACGACCTATAAGTTTGGTTTAAGCAAAGTCTTAAAGTTTTCATCAAAATATCATTCATGCATTTCATATGAGAAAACAAAATACAAGAATTAGCAAACATATTTACATGAGTATACCTTGAAAATAATAACATCTATGAGGTATTGTGGTCCATTATAGACAGAAACTGGTTTAAGTCTTCCTCCTAGACCAACACTTGAGCTTACTTGCACAAAAGCGCCACAATCATGATCAGGGCAAGTCTTTAAGCCATCAAGCTTTACATAAATGTGTATCAATGTCAATAAAATGGTATATTGTAAGTTATTATTAAATTAAAGAATATGCATCCAAAGAAACAGTTATGGCTTACCCAAGCAACATGAAACCTAGCAAAGTTGTCGCCACTGTAGCTTGGATACACCCAAGAACCGGCCCCTATCCCATCTGCAACACCTACTTTTTGTACCTTACTAATTTGTATGCATGATGCACTTAGATACTTACTATTATTCTTCACCATAGGATTATAAACATTTATTTTAGCCCGCGTCCCATATAGCACATCAAAATATTCTATTCCTGCAACCTGCAAGCCCAAACAAGATATTGACTTGTTTACAATGAAAATACTAATTCCTATTAAACATAAGAAAGATTGACATCATATCACAAAAAAAATTATGAACATCACTTAATGGTGCAACTAAGGTCAATATAGATGAAACACTTGGAGAAAAGTTTAATCCGCTCCAATGGTAACACAAATGTCAAGTGTAAAAATGTTTATACAAGTAATCATTTGCATTTACTTATTTGACTACCTTGGGCCATATATTTTATCTAAAGGATGAATCTAATGTGATACAATCCTAGAATGTTGTTAGGTAATTATTGTTCCGACATGTGGTTTCCAAGACAATAATGTTGTGCATTCAACAACTCCAAGGAAAAGTTTACATTGTCATAATCTACCATGATAACTAAATCACCAGAAAAAATATATTAAAAACTCACCTCATGTTCATCCTGGCTAATCACTTTACCAATAGTTTCTACTGGCATGTGGACCTTTCTATTTTTGCGTAATATTGGAATCGTTCCTGTAGGGCACTCAATCAGGGCCAATTGGGCTTGTGGGATGGCATCCATCAATGGAGATTTGGTAGAAGTACTTAGTGGGAAAGAGCTTGGTTCCATCTATTAATGAGAAAAATTTAATCAACATGTACTTTAAGAAAAAAAATGATCAAAAATGTTCATGTTTATGTGTTATAATGCGCAATTAAACATATCAATAAAATTAGTTGAATTTGCATGTTGCCCTGCTTGGTGATCATACCAAAATGTTGTATATTTATATTCTATAAAATAAAGATAACATGAAGAGAAATTAAGAACACTAGATGTGTCATGAAAACTTATTTATGAAGTATTAGTATAAAAACTGGAGTTCAAATAATTGCTACCATGATTATATGCATTAGCTACCAACCTACCACTGTCTATATCAAATAACATACCATTCATGTACATCTACATGAACATCTACATTTTACTTAGCCAGTACATGAATGTTATAATATATTGATTATTAAAACTTGCCTGGATCTTGTGGTCTTTCAGTAGTGGATGGCTAAAGGCTGGTTGTAGATTCACATCGATGCAGTCGTAAACATCTCTTCCATGAACCTATTTTTGTATAACCTAAACTTCATAGTCCAAAAAATGATTATAGATATACAAACTAAGATGAATCTATGCATACCAGAATAGTCCTATTGAGTTTTTGATTCAGTGGGATCGCACTAGTATTTTCTTCTTGTGTTATACACTTTACTTCTTTTCCTCCGATGGTTAGAATAAAATATGCTAAGAGAATGGTCACACTGATAGATGGATTTTCTTTCATGGTGGAAATATGAAATTTTCCGTTTGTTAATGTGTCTACCATCATATTTATAAAGTTATGCAACTATCATGAAATGAATGGTTGTCATTCAAGAAGAGCAATAAATTGCATTTCATAATAAAATATGTCATGGTATTAATTGCATAAGATATGATAATTGACCACGTCTTGGTTTTTATTACAAAAATCTTGAAGTACTAATGCCCAAAAACCATTTGAATTATGTAATAAATGGAAAGATCTTCACATTATCTTCTCATATGGATAATGTTAACCCTAGTTGATTGGTCACACTTATAGTAGATAAGATACGATAATTGCACCACGTCCTAGTTTTATAACGAAAATCTTGGAGTATTAATGCCCAAATAATATTTGAGATATGTAATAAATGGAAAAATCTTCACAATTAATACCCATATTACTCCTATAAAGGGTGGTGGAGTACCCGCTGAGGGAGTCCTGGACTAGGGGTCCTCTTGTGGCACGCCTATCTCTCATGGGCCGGACTGTTGGGCTGCACTGTACCCGAACGAAAGACTTTTTGTGCCTTGGTGTGTGCTCCAAGTCAAGATGGAAGATCCAGCGTTCCCCTGATGTAGCCGACTATATGTAAACCCTAGCACCCCTGGTGTCTATATAATCCAAAGGGTTTAGTCCATAGAGGCTAAGACAATAATCACCATCCTACTAGTTTAGGGTTTAGTCATCCGATCTCGTGGTAGATCAACTATGTAATCCTCATATACACAAGCAATATAATCAAGCATGACATAGGGTATTAACTCTTAGAGAGGGCCCGAACTTGGGTAAATATCGTGTCCCACGTCCCCTGTTCCCCATCGATCCAAGATCCATAGTTCGGGACCCCCTACCAGAGATCCGCTGGTTTTGACACCGACATTCGTGCTTTCATCGAGAGTTCCTCTATTGGATCGCCGAGGGATCGAGAGCTCACCTAATCATCGGAGACGGGATCAGCACCAGGTACATCTTCATCCATGGGCAGCTTTTCGCGTTCGGTAGCATTGTCCTTCATGCTGACTTGAGCGATCATCTCAACCAGGTTGATAGTTTTGCCCCTGAGCATCAGATCAGCTTTAGTAACTTTGAGTATGTCACCGACACTAGGGCGATCTGATCTTCACTGGGTTTTGAGCCTTATCTGAAATGGCCACGGCCTCCGAAGCATTGACTTTAGGGCTCTTCCCTGATCTGATCGCTGGATCGACCCTTACCGCTCCGTCAGCTTCGAGCTCAGAAGCAACTCATATGTCCGAAGCCCAGGAATCAACCCAGTTAGGACTTTCCCCCCTTACTACAGGATCGACTTCGAGCCCCAACGGGAGTTCGGCATCCAAAGATGGGGGGCTAACCCCAGCCGGACTCGCCCTCCTCACCGCAGATTCGGCTTCGAGCCTTGGCGCAAGTAAGACATCCGAAGACCAGGATCTCGCCCTAGCCGAACCCATGCCTCGCCTCATAGTGATGATGGAGGTCAGCTCCGACGAAACCTCACACGCCAGTTGAGTCAACCTCGTCCTGTTAAACGAAGCGCTCGATCGGATTCAGATGATGACCATTGTTGATGGCCCGACCAAGGCTCACACTCAATGTAACCTTTAGGCAGGCCACAGGGAATTTTATGTCCCATCCACCACCCACTTAGTAGCCATTGTCGAAGACCTAACTGACATGTTGGACTATGCCTCTGAGGAGGCTGATGACACGGATGACAACAGTGAAGCCACGCCCCACATAGACGTCGCCCCTCCCGTCACCGGTCGATGGACAGCCACATCCACCTATAACATCTACAAGGTGGACACCCCCTAAGGACGAGAGTGATGGCGCTAATGGGGATGGCACCCCCAGAAGGGACACTAACAAGCCTGGAGAGGAGCCCCCAAAACGCCGGAGACAATGCTGACAATCCAAGGGGCGACGAGGGAGGGAAAGCAACACGGACATCGAAGAGGGTGACACCTCGGAAAACGGGGAAGACCTCTGTGACCCCGGCCCCGAGCACCAGCCCGATGGCTTAGAGGGGCAAGTGGTTCATCTTACTCCCGAGGACCCCAATGATTCCAAAGATAGCAATTACGTGCCTCTCTCCGAAGAGGAGGTCAGCCTTGGAGTTGAAGACTTTATCATCCTAGAAGATCCATTGGGACAAAAGCGGTTCAAGCAACAACTCATAGCCACTTCATGCAGCTTGAAGAAGAAGCAACAACACATAAAAGCCAAACAAGACACCCTCAATGATATATGGACGATAGTCCTAGCAGCTGAAGAATGAACGACAGACAAAGAGCTACCCCAAGCACAAATTCTTGCCACAATTCGACGACGAGGCCCTTGAGCCTGCACCACCCAGACGAACTCAAGGCAACCAGCCTAACCGCCCCCCTCAAGGAAGGGACAGGCTGGTGGGCAAGGCCGAATACCCACCTGCCCCTCCTCGCCATAAAGGAAGAGAGGCAGCACAGCCCGTATATCAATACAACCTTTGACATGACCTGGCCGTTAGAGCAGGTTAGTCAAGGTCTATCTATGGATCTGTCAGCGTTCTCGGAATGGGGGTACCCAGACTTGCCTACCAGCGGCCCACGGTGTGGCTCCATCGACGGCCCGGTATGGCCCAGCTTCAGCATCAACAGGTCAAGACCCTCGTGAGGGGACAAGCCTCGTGAGGCGGACGATGCCAAGACCTCCACGAGGAGCCGCCTCCTCAGGCTGCCTTCCAAGGAGCGGAGATCTCAAGGCAAAGCTCACCTCGCGAGGATCGGATGACATGAGCCATGACGACCAAGGCCAGGCGGGCGCCAACTGGTGCAGTGTACTAGTTTCCTCTTTGGTGCTAAGGAGGCAAGCGCAGGCGCGGAGTCCCGAGGAATTAGGCAAAGGTTTCCATTCCGGTGCAATAAGACCAAGACCGCCAGGACGGCAGGACAGAGGTCATCGCCGAGCCCACCACAGCGTCACGACCAGAGGCTTTTGCAGGCGAAGACTACTTTTGTTACGATAGCATGTACTAGTTGTCCCCCTTCGAATTTGGCCATTGTGGGATCCCTTCTCGCCTTCATTTGGGACGAGGACCAAGGCCACTATAAATAGGACTTAGCCACCACCATTGAGGAGGACGACGGATCATTCAGACCATCCTCACACCCACTAGCTCATCGAGCACAAGAACACTCCTCCTCCTGAGGTTGATCTCCCACTGTACTAGTTCAACCTCAGCCCCTCGAGGCCAATCCATCACAAAGCAGGAGTAGGGTTTTACATCGCAAGGTGACCGGGACCTGGGTAAACTACTGTGTCTCTTTTCCGTTAGTTCGTTGAGCTAGGCCGTGAGATTAGAGAGTAGGCAGATTGGGGAGGACGAGTTCTTCGCACGCACCCTAGAGTTCGAACCTCTCAAGGGTCTGTGGAACCCGAAATCCGACATTTGACGCGCCAGGTAGGGGTGCGTCAAAGATCCGCCGCTCTGCCCGCTGCGCTTCGCTGTTGGCTCTCATGTCGGACACTCCTCCATTTACCAGATCGATGCACTCCTTCGGAGCAGCCGAGGGCCTCCGAGCTTTCACCCCCGCCCTGCGGAGGGTGAAGTGGCCACCCAAGTTTAGGTCGGAGCTACCGCCCTGCTACGACGGCGTGGCGGATCCGGTAGGTTTTCTCCAGGCGTACCAGGAGGCTGTGTTGGCAGCCGGCGGCGACGACAAGGTCATGGCCAACTGGCTGCCTATGGCCCTCGCAGGCGCGCTGCGAGTTTGGCTGCTCGACCTGCCAGGATCTTCAATGGCCTCTTGGGAGGAGTTGTGCGGCCTCTTCATAGCGCGCTTCGCGGCACCGGCGCCCCCCACCATCATGGCCCTCCTCGGTGGTTCACAGGCGCCGCCCTCCGACCGCCACGTCAAGCAGTTCTTTCGCCAGGTAGGTGCCACCACGTACAACAGGGGGCTCCCCCGGGTTGGGAGGCACCCAAGGTGGACCTCACCTTCGACTCGAAGGACCACCCCGCGAGCACCACAGGGCGCCGGTGCGCTCCCGATGCTCTGCACCCCCACCATCTGCAATGTGGCGGTCACCAAGACCTTCATCGATGGTGGATCCGGCCTCAATGCGCTCTCTGTAGAGGCACTTGGCTTGCTTCACGTGCCTCATGGCCAGCTCCGCCCTACCAAGCCCTTCTCCGGGGTCGTCGATGGTTCCACCTGCCCATTGGCAGATCCGCCTCCCCGCCACCTTCGGCACCCGCAACAACTACCGCACCGAGCACATCAACTTCGACATCGCCCGCATCGGCCTCCCTTACAACGCCATCCTCGGGTACTCGGCCTTGGCCCAGTTCATGGCAGCGACCCACCCTGCCTACAATCGCATGAAGATGCCGAGGATCAGCGGCGTCCTCATTGTAGCCGGAGACACCAAGGAAGCCTTTTTGGCCCTCAAGCTCTCCTTCAGGGCCGCGGCTGCCACACGGCCAAATGAGGAAGGATCCCCAGAGGCTCCGGGGGCTGCACCAGCAAAGAAGAAATAATTGTTCTCCCAAGATCGCGCCGAGACGAAGCAGGTGCCAGTTGATGAAGACAGGGCATCGCGTGCCACCTTCACCATAGGTGCCGGTCTCCCTCCAGATCAAGAGGAGGCATTTGTCAGCTTCTTGCGCAGGAACAAGAATGTGTTCACATGGGAGCCTAAGGATGTGGTCAAGATCCCGAGGGGGGTAATCGAGCATCACTTGAGGGTATGCCCTAACGTGCGCCCAGTGAAGCAAAGGGCGCGGAGGCAGTCCACAGAGAAGCGGTCGTTCATCGTCCAGGAGACACGCAAACTACAAGAAGCTGGTGTCATTTGGGCTACCCAGAGTGGCTGGCAAATCTGGTGGTCGCCCCCAAGAAGGGCGGGAAGGAGCGCATGTGTGGCGACTTCACCAACCTCAACAAGGCTTGCCCTCAAGACCCCTTCCTGCTCCCGCGTATTGATCAGATCATCGACTCCACCGCCGAATGCAACCTGCTGTGGTTTCTGGACACCTTCTTGGGCTACCACAAAATCAAGATGACGGTGCAGGATGTTGAGAAGACAGCCTTCCTGACCCCATGGTGGGTATATTGCTACACCTGCATGCCGTTCGTACTGCGTAACACCGGAGCAACTTTCCAGCGGTTGATGCACATTGCCCTGGGTCAGCAGCTCAGGAGGAACGCCGAGGCCTACGTTGACGATATAGTGGTGAAGTCTCGAGAGGTGAGGACCCTTATTGAAGACCTGGAAGAAACATTTGCCAGTCTGCGTAAGGTAGATCTACGGCTCAATCCAGAGAAATGTGTGTTTGGCGTCCCCTCTGGCAAGCTGCTGGGCTTACTGGTGTCGCACAGGGGAATTGAGGCAACCCTGAGAAGGTCAAGGAAATAGAGAGGATGAGCCCATCACAGACCCTCAAGGAGATGCAGAAGCTAGCGGCCTATGTGACCTCGCTAGGGCGCTTCATTTCCAAGCTGAGAGAGTGCGCCCTCCCATTCTTCAATCTGATGAAAAAGAAGGGACCATTCAAGTGGACTCCGGAGGCTGACGCATCATTCCAAGACATCAAGAGATACCTCACCAGCCCACCTGTGATGGTAGAGACGCGTCCTCTTGATCCCCTGGTGCTTTACCTGGCCGCCACTCCTCACTCTGCCAGCTCAGCGCTGGTGGCGGTCCGGGAGGAGCTCCAGGCCAAGGGCCCGCCCAGTGACGCCGCGCACCCGGTCAAGACGACACAGCTTCAAGACAGCGCTCCCGAGGCCTCGGTAGCACCAACAGATGACCAGGATCCTCAGGACGATGCTCCTGAGGCTCTGACTGCCCCAACAAACGGCCAAGCTCCTGAGGCCCTCCAACCTCAGGAGGTACAAGACCCCACCAACACTTCTGCCCTCGTCGAGCACCCGGTGTACTTCGTCAACACGCTACTATGCGACATGCGGGCGTGCTACCCCATGCCGCAAAAGCTCTTGCTCACACTCCTTGTCGCTTCCCGCAAGCTACGCCACTACTTCCAAGGCCACTCCATCAAAGTTGTCTTAGATTACCCGCTGGAAAGAGTGCTCCGGAGCCCCAATGCTGTGGGGAGAGTCACCGAATGGAACATCGAATTGCAGGCATTCCAGTTGGAGTTCAGCTCCACCGGGGTCATAAAGGGCGCTGCACTCGCCGACTTCGTGGTGGAATGGACTGACGTCCCCAGCCCCGGAGCAGGCGAGACCGACCCCTCTCACCAGGAAGCGAGGCACCGGATGGCTGGGTCATGTACTTCAACAGCGCCTTCGCGTGTCAGGGCGCGGGGGCTAGAGCCGTGCTCATCTCGCCCACCCAGGACAAGCTCTACTACGTCGTGCAACTCTGCTTCCAGCAGGGTGAAAAGGTCTCCACCAACATCGCGGAGTACGAAGGCTTGATCGCCGGTCTCAAGGCTGCGGCATCCTTGGGAGTGAAGCGCCTCACCATCAAGGGCGACTCCCAGCTTCTCATCAACTTCTCCAACAAAGTATATGAGCCTAAGGATGAGCACATGGAGGCGTACCTTGCGGAGGTACGCAAAATTGAGAAACAATTCTTGGGCCTAGAACTGCAGCATGTGTCGCGCGGCACGAACAAGGAAGCCAACGACATCGCCAAGGGGGCGTCCCGGCGCCTGCCTCAGGAGCCGGTCGTCTTCAAGGAGGGGCTCTTCAAGCCTTCAGCAGCCCCTCCTGCCGCGGAACCAACATCGCCCCAGGAGGAGCTCCCTCGAGCACCCCTCTCGAGAGCCCCCGCTTGCGGCCCAACCTAGGGAGTGCGTCTACTCCTCGCGCTCGAGCCTCAGGAGGGGTGCTAGAGCGAAGAGTTCAAGGCGTACCTGCTTTAGGGGACCCTGCCGGAGAAGGAGGAAGACGTAGAGCGCGTGGCTCAACAACCCACTGCCTACTACATTCAAGACGGTGAGCTCTTTCAGAAACGGCCAAACGAAGTTTCTCTATGATGCATCTCCAGGGAGCAGGGATGTGAGCTGTTGGCCGACATACATGGCGGGGACTGCGGGCATCACTCATCATCGCGCACCCTCGTGCGCAAGGCATTCCGCAGCGGGTTCTACTGGGCCACGACGCTCAATGATGCCACCGAGCTGGTGAGATCCTGTCAATCCTGCCAATTCCATGCCAAGCAAATCCACCAGCCTGCTCAGAGTCTCCAAACCATCCCGCTCTCATGGTCATTCGCGGTCTGGGGGTTAGACATCTTGGGCTCGTTCCCTCAAGTGCCCCGGGCTACCGCTACCTCTGTGTCGTCGTCGACAAGTTCACCAAGTGGGCGGAGGTGGAGGCTGTCCGCACCATCCCAGTCGGCTCAGGAGTCAAGTTCATCAAGGGCCTTGTGAGCCAGTTCAGGGTCCCTAATCGCATCATCACCAACAATGGCTCACAGTTCACTAGCAACCTTTTCAATACATATTGTGCTAACCTTGGAACACAGATATGCTATGCCTCAGTGGCACACCCCAGGAGCAACGGCCAGTCCAAGCGCGCCAACGCGGAAGTCCTGAGAGGCCTCAAGGCAAGAACCTTGAAGAAGAAGCTCGAGGCCTGCGGCAGGGGCTGGCTGGACGAGCTCCAGTCCGTGTTGTGGTCCATCCGCACCACCGCGACCAAGCCAACAGGTGAAACTCCATTCTTCCTCATCTATGGAGCTGAAGCGGTTCTCCCTCACGAGATCAGGCATCGCTCCGCGCGGGTCTTGGTGTTTGACGAGGCACGCTAGGACGCCTCGCGGGGGATGGACCTCGTGCTGGGGGAGGAACTCTGCCGTCAAGTTGCGCTCTAAGCAGCAAGTTACCAGCAGGCGCTGCGGTGGTACCACTGCCGCAGCGTCCGCTCCAAGACGCTCGAGGTGGGTGATCTCGTCTTGAGGCGGGTGCTCTCTAGGGAGGAGCTGCATAAGCTCTCACCCATGTGGGAGGGCCTGTTCAGGATCGCCCATGCCTCTAGGCTGGTGCCGCGTGCCTGGAGATGTAGGATGGGTTCCCCATCCAGAATGCCTGGAACATCCAGCGCTTGTAATGGTTCTACCCATGAAGCAAGGCCCAGTGTCTATGAAGGTCTCCGCTCATGACACTCTCACGTAATAATGAGTGGGGTTGTACACACCCCGGAGTCTTCTGAGTGTCGCCTTGGGGCCTCACGGGGGCTCCCTCCCACGTCCTAGTGGTAGCACTTACCTCAGCGCTGGTGAGAGACTAGACTAGGTGTCGGGTGCGGCTATTCATTTGCTTGCTTTCTGTAGTGGGTTTGCAACTTTTTAATGGAATTAGGAGTTCTCACATTTTTTGATTGCCAAGTTGGATTCTCCCTTTTTACTTCTCTTGCCTTTTAGTCTTGGCTCGGGCAGATCGGCAGTTGCCCGTCGCTTCTCCTCGCGTGTCTCGCGCGCAGGGGCTGGGCAGGTGTGTGCGTGTGTTGGGTTCGCCTGCACCGCGAACACACTTCGCCAAAGCCCTATTGGCCCAGAGCTTCGGCTTCCTTGATCCTCGCAAGACGCTCTGGAATGAGCTCGTGGACATGCACACACTCTTAAGTCAGTGCCCCTCGGGCAGCGGGACGCGGTGTGATAAGCCACAACTAACTCATGCATCGAGGCTCCCGCAAGGAAGAACAAGGCACCCCATCAAACTTTCTAACAACTCTGCTGCTCTATGACGCATCCTGAGGCCGATGGCTCCTGAGTCGTCAAGAAGAGAGCTTCACCAGATGCCGAAGGGCGGGCCCTCGCGAGGTGGGAAACTACTGCGAGCATGTCAAGCTAAGTTACCCTACCGCACCTACTCGGAGCACAGATATCACGGCATAACATCAAAATAATAAGCATAACATAGTGGCATAAATGCCATAGTTCATTACACACCCCAGCAGGGCCCCCTATTTTTTTCAAAATGCAGGAAGAAGGAAAGGTTAAACAAAATTGGCCTGCACGGCCGCAGTAGCTCCTGAAGCGAGGCTCCGGCAGCCCCGGACTAAGCCAGAGTCCTCCTCCCGCTTCACCGGAGCACGGCGACGAGACGACCCGCCACCTTCCCCAATGCGAGTCCGGCACGTGGCGGCTGGTCGTAGCCACCACTGCTCGTGCTCTCACCGGAAGAGGAGCCGCCGCTGCTAAAGGAGGCACAGCCGTCGCCAAGGGCAAGCTCACCCTCGGTGTCGCCACGACTGCTGTCAAGGCCAAGCTCATCATCGCCGCTGTCGTCTTCGGGGCAGCACCCCGTGCGACGACCGTCTTCCCCAAACACCCTCACATAGAGGGTTGCGAGGCCATCATACTTGAAGTGGAGGGTGCACCTCCTACTCAGGCCTCGTGCGTGGGCGAACGCCTGCCAACCGCTGGTTAGGGCCACGTTGCCTGCGGCGGTTACCTCGACCCCGGACCATGAGGCCCTGCTGCAGCAGCCAGAGGCTGTCAAGCCACGTGGCCGGCAGCTCACTGGCAAAGGAGCACGGAAGCTGGCACCAGGTGTCGGCGGGCCTCTCCGACCACACGACGAACTCCGAGAGCATATCCGTCGAATGGAAGCGCGGCCAAGGAGGCCAGGCGACAACGGCGCACCTCCCCTCATCGCAGGGGCTGCCTCACCCTTGGCGGCCCCCACCTAAGCGCCGCCGCAGCCACCCAGAGCAACACCAGCCCCTGAAGAAGTGCGCCCGCGCCCTTGAGGAGCTACCGCCGACGTTGCAACATGCTTGATAGGGAGGCCTCGCCCCCTCTTGGGCGGCAGCGAGTCTGGCCCCTCCTTGGGTGCTTTCCCCTTCTCGGCGGCGGAGAACTTCCTCGTCGGCGCCATGAGGACTGCAGCAAAACGATGGGGCAAGAAGGAAGAGAAGAAGATGACGGTGAGAAGATGGAGATGAGCAAGAGGGGCTCCACCCCTCCCCTCATTTATAGCCCGAGGGAGGCCAACCGCCAGCCTCCACAATCCCACACAATGATGGTTTTCTCTGCATGCAGCGGAGTCTCGTCAAGCCGAATGGTTATCGAGGCAGCATGGGGAAGCGAAGACACCCACGTCCCATCACTCGCCACGCGTCGACCAAGGCCATAGGCAGTTAGGGCCCGCGGCGCTCCGCACTTGCCCTTTGGCTTTGCCTCGAAGCCAAGTTCGAGCGCGCCTTGGGCCCAGGGGCTACTGTCGGCGTTCTTGGAATGGGGGTACCCAGACTTGCCTACCTGCGGCCCATGGCGTGGCTCCATCGATGGCCCGGTATGGCCTAGCTTCAGCATCAACAGCTCAAGACCCTCGCGAGGTGCCAAGCCTCATGAGGCGTACGACGCCAAGACCTCCACGAGGAGCGGCCTCCTCAGGCTGCCTCCCGAGGAGCGGACATCTCTATGCAAGGCTCACCTCACGAGGTTCGGATGACATGAGCCATGATGACCAAGGCCAGGCGGGCTCCATCGGGTGCAATGTAATAGTTTCCTCTTTGGTGGTAAGGAGGCAAGCGCAGGCGCGGAGTCCCGAGAAATCAGGCAAAGGTTTCCATTCCAGTGCAACAAGACCAAAACCACCAGGATGGAAGGACGGAGGTCATCGCAGAGCCCACCACAGTGTCATGACCTGAG
The DNA here is from genome assembly GCF_018294505.1 of Triticum aestivum. NCBI lineage: Eukaryota > Viridiplantae > Streptophyta > Magnoliopsida > Poales > Poaceae > Triticum > Triticum aestivum. Next base: position 305,839,618 of record NC_057806.1, on the reverse strand, counting down.
GCTTTTGTAGGCAAAGAGTAATTTTGTCAGGATAGCATGTACTAGTTGTCTCCCTTCGAATTTGGCCATTGTGGGATCCTTTCCCGCTTTCATTTGTTATGAGGACAAAGGCCACTATAAATAGGACTTAGCCACCATCATAGAGGAGGATGATGGATCACTCAGACCATCCTCACACCCACCAGCTCATCGATCACAAGAACACTCCTACTCCTGAGGTTGTTCTCCCACTATACTAGTTCATCCTCAGCCCCTCGAGGCCAATCGACCACAAAGCAGGAGTAGGGTTTTACACCGCAAGGTGGCCCGAACCTGGGTAAATTGTTGTGTCCCTTTTCCATTCAGTTTGTCGAGCTATGCCGTGAGATTAGAGAGTAGGCAGACTGGGGAGGACGAGTTCTTTGCACGCACCCCAGAGTTTGAACCTCTCATGGGTCTGTGGAACCCGAAATCTAATAGGATCAAGAGGTTACCCTCCCAATAGAAAAGACGGTTACCAAGAATGGCTTGACCAAAACGATAGAGTTAGGGATCAACACCGGGCCAGGATTGAATCTGAGGTTCGACGTGATGTGGCCCGAATAAGGGGCGCCGCTCACCCAATGTGCTTCACCGATGAGGTAATGCAGCACCAATTCCCAGAAGGGTTTAAACCCGTAAACATCGAGCCATAATGGAACTACAGACCCAGCCATGTGGATTGAGGATTTTATTCTCCACATTCATATGGAACCAGGAGATGACCTCCAGGCCATCAAATATCTGCCACTAAAACTTAAAGGACCATCTCGGCACTAGTTGAACAGCCTCCCTGAAGACTCCATAGGGAGCTGGGAAGAGCTCGAGGATGCTTTACGAGCCAACTTTCAAGGCACCTATGTTTGGCCGCCGGACGCCGATGACCTGAGCCACGTGGTCCAACAGCCTGGTGAGTCGGCCCGACAATTCTGGAATCGGTTTTTGACCAAGAAGAATCAAATAGTCGATTGTCCAGACGCCGAAGCCATGGCCGCATTCAGACGCAGTATCCGGGACGAATGGCTCACACGCCAGCTCAGCCAAGACAAGCCAAAAACAATGGGGCTCTTACCTCCCTCATGACCCACTTTTGTGCGGGAGAAGATAGTTGGTTAGCTCGTAGAAGCACCAACCTAGAAGACCCCGGCACTACAGAAGTCCGGGATGACAACGGAAAGCCACAACACAATAAAAATAAATGAAGGCACAATGGCGCCAAAGCTGACGACATGGCAGTAAATGCCGGATTTTGCTACCCCAAGTCAGGACCGCGGAAAAAGTCCTCTAAAGGCAACCAAGACGGACCAACCAAGCTGGATACAATCTTGGACAGGCCTTGCCAAATCCATGGCACCTCTGAAAAGCCCGCCAATCACACCAACCGTAACTGTTGGGTGATAAAATAGGCCGGCAAGCTCACAGCCGAGGACTCTGGCAAAAGCCCCTGCAGCAAGGACGCCGAGGAGCCTCACAAGCCGAGCAATGGATGCCAAAAACAGTTCCCTCCTGAGGTCAGGACAATGAGCATGATCTATGCCACCCATGTGCCCAAGAAGGAGAGAAGGCGCGCGCTACGGGTTGTCTATGTCGTCGAGCCCGTAGCCCCTAAACTCAACCCATGGTCGGCAGGCCCAATCACTTTTGACCATAGATACCACCCGACCAGTATCCGTCACGGAGGAACGGCGGCCCTGGTTCTCGGCCCCATTATCAATGGACACCACCTCACTAGAGTCCTTATGGATGGAGGCACTAGCCTCAATCTGATCTATGCGGATACGGTGCAGAAAATGGGAATCGATCCATCAAGGATAAAACCCAGTAAGACTACCTTCAAGGGGGTTATCCCAGGCGTGGAGGCCCGCTGCTCGGGCACCATAATACAGGATCTTTGACTTCCGCGGTTAAGACTTGATCTTTGACATAGTCCCCTTCCGCAGCGGCTATCACGCCGTCCTCGGCTGAACAATGTTCGCATGTTTTAACGTCGTCCCGCATTATGCATACTTGAAATTAAAAATGCCTGGACCCAAGGGCGTCATCGTGGTCAAAGGTAATACTGAACGCTCACTTCGGACCGAGGAAAACACCACAGCCTTGGCTACCAAGGACCACACCAGCATCGAGGGGGCTAGATACCAGCCTGCCATCAAGGCCCGAGGGGCAGCATAACGGGCTCAGGCCCTTTCCTCGATTTGGGAACCTCCTTGTGTTCGTTGCAAATAGGGACACCCCCTCCCACAACATATTCACCCCAATCACACACTATGTGCTCCGCCAGCACAATTTTGCGCTCAAGATACCATGGGTCGTCATGGGGGCTTAAGGATAAACCTTAACACCATGTGTTCGGCTCAACCGAACTATAGTCAAGTATGTCTTCGGATGGTAATGGGTGCCATCTCGGACCCATCCAACATCAAGCTCCAACGGCTACTTCTCAAGGTTCCTAGTCAAGGACCCATTAGCCAATCTCTTTCACCTAAGCAAAAGAAAAGGCGCATATGTGCAACAAGGCATAGTAGAGGCTTCAACCCATGCATCAAGGACCTGCGTAAACCTTTCATCTGTTAAGATTTTTTCTTTTCTTTTTACCTGTAATAGAGGCCTTGGCAGTCTGAATTGTACAGATAGACGTCCCGAGCTTATTGGAAATAAAATCGCCTTTTACAGTATTTGGGTAGACATCTTTATCGCCTTTATTTATTTCCTTGTTGCTCTTCGACTTGCTCGGCACACACATATTTTTCACAAGATACAATTGGTTAATAAACCAAGTGCGCAATTTCACTCGCCCCGCGCACCAAGTCCGACACTACAATCTCGTTGAGTGTCCGGCGTCTCGGATATTGCATTATATGAATCAGGTCTGAATTATGTCTTGGGTCAATAGTTGGGTTGCCTGGCTCCTGTGCTTACCCCCTTACATTCCGAATGTCCGGCTAAAAGGGTAAAGGGAGAACCACTGTGATTGTGCTTCTGGGAGGTCTTGTAAAGCACCTCAGTGGAGAAAGCCGAAAACTGACTGTCATAATAAGCAAGAACTGGTCGGCGATTCAATGACAAGTGTTAAAATACAATTCGATAGTGATTTCCCCATGTTATACGAAGGGTTTGTCCTTACACAAGCCACGTGATCATAGGCACACGCCTTGGATTTCCCGAACATCACAAAACACTAGGGGCTAGTCACTGGCCCCCGCAGTCAAGCTCCTATGGCTAAGTGAAAGCATTAAAGTCGTATGGTTCGATTGCCTAGTTTCCCCCACACACTACCGCCTTCGGGCACTTAGACATCGGCTAAGGGTAGTGCGGGGATGAAAGACCCCTTATAGCATATACCTGGGGTCTAAAGCCGACGACTGGTAACTTTTAGACTTAAAACGACCGCACAGGAGTCAAAGTAAAATCAACACGGATACACTTCCGGTAAAAGCATTCAAAGGACAACATTACATAAGAAAAAGCTCTAATTTTCATTCCCACATAAGGCAATTCAGTCAAGGATTACATCTTTGGAGCACTGGCCCTCTGCCCGAGCACCATCCATAACGACGGAGAGATACTACTCGGGACGATGATGCTCCTTCCCAGCCGGAGGGGGACCGGTGGCCATCGCTGCCGTCTTGATCTTCGGCCAGTGCACCATGGTCCTTGAAAAGGCCATCTACGCTCCTTCAATACACACAGAGCGCTTCATGGCATCAATTTGGGGTGACGCGTCGCGCAGATTCTGCACCAGGCCAAAGTAGCTGATCGGTACTGGCTCTGAGGGCCATAGCCGGACACAAAGGTCCTTCATGGATGGCTCCGCCATCTGATGCCGCTCCATCAGTTGTTTCATCTGGTTACTCCGGAGGGAAGGGTGTTCAGGCGCTTGGAACTGTGCCCAGAACAGCCGCTGATCAGTGTCCTCCTCCCTCATCGCGTAGCGCTTGGTAGCATCCGCCGCACCCCTCGAAAGCTCCGCGAAAGCGCCCGCAGCACGCCAGATCCGGGTGAGCAACATGAATTTGTTCCCACCAAAGACACTCTACAGTAAATATGGCTTACCATCAGCAATTTTCCTCACTTGGCGGAGCTCTTCCCAGAAACCTCGCACCTCTATCGTTGCCTCCTGGACCTCCTGCTTCACCTTGGATAGCTCGAAGGACTGGTCCTTACTCTTTTTCTCAAGGTCCTCCCATTTCGTGACGGCATCCTTGAGCTCTTGTTGCACTTCGGCCACTCGGGCCTCATGCTTCTCACTCATGGTTTTCACCGTGGTGAGTTCGGCAGCCACCTTGTCGGCCGCTGCCTTCTGCTTCACCGCTTCTGCCTTGGTCTCCTTCAATTCTCCCTTGATGCTCTCAACCTCAGCGGCGGCAGCTGTGAATTAATCAACACTCATTCATGAACAGTCCCGAATACTTTGCTAAAAATTAGGGCTATAGCATTTCGATCGGGCTTACCTTGCGCTTCATCAAACCGCCTGTTGATGAGGCTGAGCTCCCCGTCAGAGCTCTTGAGCTTCCGATTTATCTCCTCCAGTGCCACGGCATTGGCAGCCACCGCCAAGGAGGAGGCCTATCATATCAAAGCATTCGCATCATTTAAACCTCCTGATTTTTTATCCTTAGTCAAGATTTCCAACCCTAACCAAGTATTGGGGGGCTGCTACATATAAGATCATTGGTGGCTACATCCGCTTTATGATAGAAAGTATTACATGGCTCACCTCTAAGCCTATCAGGAGGCCACTGAAGGCTTCCTTTAGTCTGCTATTAATGGACCGAATACCTTGTAGAACCACACCCTTCAGGGCACGGTGTTCGACAATGATGGAGGAGTTGTTTACTACCTCCTCCATCACATCCGGCCACCCTTCGGCAGCGTGGTTGTCGGTGTCCAGCATAGGGGGCGGGCCCCTGGCTCCCCCCTCGGTGGCGGGCAGGATCGGCACCTCCGAGGACTTCGTGGCTTCGGCTCGACCTGTTGGGAGGGCTCGGATTGGCCGAGCTCTCCCTCTTCATGCACCCGGAGAGATCCGTGCTCCTGGTCTTTGGCGACCGAGGTGTTAGCCTCGGCCAGAACTTCGTCACCACCTCCCCCATGCTTGGGCGGGGAGCGGTCTTTCTGGACAGCTCCTCCCTGGTTTCTCCAGTGAAATGGGGAGGTGTGGAGAGCGAGGCAGGCCCGCTCTCCGCCAGTTTGGCTGGCAGAGAATTCCCCTCCAAGGTCTCGTCGGTAGGACGGTCACGTGGTGGGTTGCAGTACGCAATACATACTCTATCGGCAAAAAGGATGGCAAAATAAACATCTGGAAAATAATGATATACATACCTATTGGCGGGGGGCTTGACCCTGGGGTTCTGCTCCAGAACCTTTTCGGACGGCACGGACTCCTCATCGGAGTCTGAGCTGTCAGGCAGGACCAGTTTGGGCTTGCACCGCTTCTTCGGAGCTTGAGGAGGTTGCTCCTCCTCGACATCCTCAGACACCGCTCTCTTCTTGGCTTGGGAGGAGGCATTCTCCTTTTCATCCTCGTCCTCCTCCCCGTCTGGGGCGGAGGTGGTCGCGGTGTCTCCGGATTTGCTATCCGGATGACCTCTTGAGCCGAGGACTTCTCTGGCCTTCGGTGTTTTCTTCTTCTTCTTTGTCGCCTTGTATGGTGCCACGATCAACATCTCCTCCAGCGGAGCCGACCGAGGATCTTCAGGCATCGGGGCCGGACTGCTGATCTTCTTGGCCTTCTTGAGCCGGCCCTGTGGAGATAACAGAGACTTAGACTGGATCTCTCATGATACGTATATCCGAACATCAAGCGGGTGAGAACTCAGTTACCTCCTTAGGAGCATTCGAGGCTTCAAGGCCCATGTCTTCCTCCTTGGCCGGCCACGACTTCTGAGGTTTAAACAGCACTTTCCACAGTTTATCATGGGTAGTGTCGTAGAAGTATTTCACGGTGGCTGGATCCTCTGGCTTGTAAGACCACATTGGGGTGGCCCTCTATTAACAGGAGAGGAGGCGGCAACAGAGCATAACCCGGACCACGTTGGTAAGTTTAGTGCCAGCCTCTATCAGGTTGGAGATGCGCTTCCACGGCATCTTCACCTCTTCGGTAGGTTCCCAGTCGAGACCTTTCTTGGTCCACGAGGTTAGCCTTGCTGGGGGGCTGGATCTGAATTCACGAGCCGCCGTCCAGGCTGCTTCCTGTGGTTCTATGATGTAGAACCATTCTTTCTGCCAAAGTTTAATAGTGTCAATGAAGGTGCCTTCCGGCCATTGGACCTGCGCCAGCTTGCTAATCATGGCCCCGCCGCAGTCTGCTTGCTCGGCGCTAACTAACTTCGGCATGGCATTGAACACTTTCAACCACAAGTAGAAGTGCGGCCAAACTCGCTGGAAGGCCTCACAGAATACGATGAAGGCCGAGATGTGGAGGAAGGAGTTTGGGGCCAGAGCATGGAAATTCAGCCCGTAGAAGAACATGAGCCACCGACGAAGGGGTGGAGTGGGAAGCTTAGTCCCCAGAAGAAGTGGGAAACGAACACCACCCTTTCGCTTGGTTGAGGCGTGGGCATGGCTTGGCCCTTTTCTGGGGCGTGATGAGTGATGTCAGTCGAGAGGTAATCGGTGCTCTTCAGATCCTCGATGTCACTATTGGTGATGGAGGAGGCCGCCCCTTGCCCTTGGCACCGGATCCGACCATAGCCAGAGTAAGGAAGTGGCTTGGAAGGATTAGCTGGAGTGGCACAGGGCGCCAGAGCTCTAGAGATCGGGAGAGTGTGGGCAAGAAGAGGAAGGAGGCGTATTCCAACGGTAATGGTCATTCCCCTTTTATAGGCCGTTGGGACGACTAAGGGTCCTCTTACTGTGCCGTGGACCTCTCCACTTCCCGATGTACTCATAGCATTATGCGCGAGTGAGATGATCGAAATCATTAAGCATATCTGTTGGTGTCAAAACCGACGGATCTCGGGTAGGGGGTCCCGAACTGTGCGTCTAGGCCGGATGGTAATAGGAGGCAGGGGACACGATGTTTTACCCAGGTTCGGGCCCTCTTGATGGAGGTAAAACCCTATGTCCTGCTTGATTAATATTGATGATATGGGTAGTACAAGAGTAGATCTACCACGAGATCAGAGAGGCTAAACCCTAGAAGCTAGCCTATGGTATGATTGTATGTTGTGATTGTTGTCCTACGGACTAAAACCCTTCGGTTTATATAGACACCAGAGAGGGTTAGGGTTACACAAGGTCGGTTACAAAGGAGGAGATATCCATATCCGTATTGCCTAGCTTGCCTTCCACGCCAAGTAGAGTCCCATCCGGACACGAGACGAAGTCTTCAATCTTGTATCTTCATAGTCTAACAGTCCGGCCAATGGAGATAGTCCGGCTGTCCGGAGACCCCCTAATCCAGGACTCCCTCAGTAGCCCCTGAACCAGGCTTCAATGACGATGAGTCCGGCGCGCAGTATTGTCTTCGGCATTGCAAGGCGGGTTCCTTCTCCGAATACATCACAGAAGAATTTGAATACGAGGATAGTGTCCGACCCTGCAAAATAAGTTCCACATACCGCCGTAGAGAGAATAATATTTTCGCAATTCCAATTTGCTGACTTGTTTTGGCAGCATGACGTTATGTCATGGCCCGGTGATTATTCGAACCGTTTTTCTTCAACCAGCTCCACACATAACGCGAGGCGGTTTCTTGACACGTCTTGTCAAAGCAGAGATCGTGTTCCCCCAATTACGGGATTCTCATTAATGCGGTCGTGGGTAACCCAACCATGTCTAGGACTCCTAGATTATAGGCAAGTCCTAAACGGTTACGGAGAGGACGCTTGATATTCACCCTCTTTATAAAGGGACAAGGTTTTCGCTTTTTCCCTCTCGTGCTCAATCGAACCCTTCCCCCGCCTCGAGTTCCAACACCCAAAGCCCAGGTTAGGTGCTCCGGATCTTCAATCATGTCCGGATCCAGCCTTCAAGGCCGATGGATGCCCTCCTCCGTGACGGAAGAGGACATCAAGAAGTTGAGGGAGGCCAGATACCTGACCGCCGAGGTTTCGCATCGGCTTCCTGCTCGAGGGCAGGTCGTCCCTACTCCCGAACCCAACGAGAACGTCGTGTTCGTCTCCCACTTCCTCCGAGGCCTAGGCCTCACTCTGGATCCCTTCGTCAGGGGTTTGATGTTCTATTACGGGCTAGATTTCCATGATCTAGCTCCGGACTCCTTTCTCCACATCTCGACATTTATTGTCGTGTGTGAGGCCTTCCTCCGCATTACCCCTCACTTCGGCCTGTGGCTCAAGACCTTTGAAGTGAAGCCGAAGATGATCGAGGGGCAACATGCAGCGTGCGGAGGTGCATCAATAGGCAAGATGGCAGGAGCTCCATGGCCGAAAGGTTCCTTTCCAGAGGTGTCCGAATTATGGCAACGGGAGTGGTTTTACGTCACAGCTCCCAGAAGTGCCAAGTGGGCGGCTGCCCCCGCTTTCCGCTCGGGCCCCCCACCACGACTAATGTCATGGATTAGCAGAGGTCTGAGCTGGGGTCCAACCAAGGACGTGCCTATACTGCAAAGCCGCATTCGAGATCTCTTCGAGGGAGATTTTAATTTGGTCGTGGTAATACAAGTTATGCTGGTTCGTCAAGTCCAGCCTTGCAAACGCCGGCCCCTTCGCTTGTGGGAGTTCAACCCAGAAGGACCGCGTGCCATTCAAAGTTTCCTCGGCCTGACGCACGAGGAGATGTACAAGTCATTCTTCGGACCTCAAATAGAGTGTCCGGATGCTACTGAGGACGTGGGCCTGAGCAGTAACCGCGCCGCCGAACAAGTAAGAAATCCTCTAGCCGAACACACTGTCCTTTATTCATCATGAAGTTATTCCTGAGAGATCGCTCTTTGACCAGGACTGGCTAACAAAGGCGAAGATGATTCGGTGTTCGGCCCCCCTCCCTGAGGGTTTGGAAAATCCGGTATTGGAAAAGATGCTCGAGCTCGCACCTTGCCCGGAGCCCTCGAAGGAAGATACAGGGGGAATAATATGGGCGGAAGCGGGCCCCCATCGCTGCCAGTTCCAACCGAGGGAATGAGCGCCTCCTTAAAGGAGGATAACCGGGGGAGGAAGAGGACTGCTTCCGAGGATCCGGAAGCCGAGGCCTCCAAACGAGAGAAGAAGTCTCCAACAGAGGGTCCTGCCTCGGGGGGTGCTCTTGCCGCACAAAGTCCGCGGGGGGATCAGCCCTCCAACGAGTCGTAAGTGATCCAAAAAATATTTTAATAGTGAAGGTATACTATCTTTCTTCTGAGAAAATAACCGCCGCATATATCTTGCAGTTCGGGTCTTAGCCCTTCTCAGCTGAGCTCGTCTTCGAGGGATCTTCTTCCGGAGATGATGGAGAGCGAAACGCCTCCCCCGGACTCCTCCGCTTAAGAAGCGGGCGACCCTGAAGTGTCGTCACGGAGGGCCTCTCCGGATCCGGTGAGGCCAGAAGATAATCCCATAGACCCCGAAGTCCCCAGCGTCCGGCTCCCGAAGAGAGCAAACAAAAGAGTCCGGCACCGTCTGGTATGCGGTCGGACGTTCTGAGGGAGCTGTTGGGGCGAGCGGCCATCTCAGAAGAACACCGTACGCTGATGGGTACGGTGATGGAAAGAATTTCGTCCGCCGAAAGCGGATTACATGAAGCCTTTATGAGTCTACTGACAGGCTTTGAGGTACGTGAAATAATATGTGATAGTACCGCACATGTTAGGTGTGCCCTGTGTAGATAGTAGCCCCTGAGACTCTGGTTGTCGTCGAGAACGGCGGCGAACAGAGGATCATAGTCCCAGGCAATAACCAGACTGCCTTTATGTGCAGGTGGTGGAAGCTCCGGTGGCTAGCCGGACTAGTGAGTTTGCCGAATTAAAACGGCAACTGGATGCGGCAGACGCTGACATCGAGCTTGTTAACAAGCGGCTTGACGAATCACAGGGTAAGTAATGTTTTCTGGTGAATGTCACACAATAAGAGCAGCATGATGCCAGTATCTTTAATATGTTGTGACTGCAGACGGAGCTGCCACCGTGGAGACCCTTCGGGCGGAACTCGCCCGAGCCAAGGAACAAGCGAGGGTTAGTAATGCGGCTGCTTTGAAGGCGGCCGAAGAGTTAAGAGCCGAGAAGGCTGCCCATTGCGAAAGCAAAGAAAAGATGGCCAAGATGGCCGTAGAATTAAAAGGCACTGCCGACCGTTGCCAGTTCCTTGAAGAAGAGAACCGAGTGAAGGCAGCGGACCTTGAGAAGGCCACTATGGCGACCAAAGACAGTCGCTCTGCTATGAGGGCGAAGAAGGAGGAGCTGCGCGAAGCCGGGGATATTGCGGCTGGGAAGCCCTTTCTGCTGCGGAGGAAGTTCGGAGATCCGCGGTATGCCCCTCTGGATCGGCTGTGGAGTTCGGCAGACGCATATATGGACTTGGCGGCGAGCGCTGTCGATGCGGTCGAATACTTCCAAGATCAATCAGATCGTGAAGTGGACAAGCTATTCTGGTCGCAATTCAACGTTCCAGAGCGTCCGCTTCCCTTGACTGATCAGCTAGCCGAATGGGCCGAACTTAATAGGTTGTCCGGACTCGCCATGAGGTCTGTTGTAGATCATTTGTGGCCGGAGAAGCCGAAGCCGAACAGCTATTTCAGCTTAGTGCAGCAGTTCCTTGGTGCGGTGCCGCGCATCAACGCGATGAAGAGGTCGGCGTGCATAGAAGGCTCGCGGATGGCCTTTGCCCGTGTCAAGGCATACTGGGCGGAGATGGATGCTACCACTGTTGCGGCGCAAGGTTCGGCCATAGGCCGAGTAGCTGCCGAGCACTATTTTGAAGAGGTTCTTGAGGGTGCTCGTTTGATAGAGTCCCAGTGCTCGAAGAATATTATGTTTGAATGACATGTATTCCCATTGTAAACACAATGTTTTTATGAAATATAGTAAGGCTGTATTTATACTTTTGCCGGAAAGTAATGTGATGCCTCCTGTGCGGCCGTTTGTGTATATATGTATATAACCTGAAAGATTGCAGTCGTCGGCTTCAACCCCCACGCATATAATGCGGAGGTGCTCGCAAAAAACGCGTGTTCACACTTAACCCAACGTCTTGGTCCTATTAAGGAGGTGATAGCGCAGCGAACGAGGCAACCGGACTATAATGCTTTAACACTTTCACTTAGCCATAGGAGTTTGACAGTGGGGCTACTAGATAGCCCCTGGTGGCTCCGCACTCTCCCGATCTCGGGGTGCGTACATGCCTGGCCGGAAAACGGCCCTTCGTTAAGGCGGAGGAATTCTAACATTCCGATAGGTCATCGAGTGGTTGACCAGTCTCACGCTATATCATGACAGTCAGTTTTCGGCTTTCTCTACTGAGGTGCTCGTCCGGATGAACCAGGGCACAATCGCAGTAGTTCTCCTGGTGCTGCCTTAGCCGATAAAGCGGAACGTAAGGCACCAAAACACAGGAGCCGGGCAAACCCAACATTTGACCAAAGACAATGATTCGGAGCTGATGCATATAAGGCCAAACTCGCGACGCCGAACACTCCCTAAGGTATTCGGTCTTTATGGTATAAATCGGGCCTAAATAGTGCCCTTTGTAAGAAGCCCCTTGTGTCCAGGTACGTGCATTATTCTGACGTGGCCACATGCCAAGACGTCAGCATCCTTCTCAATTGTACTGAGAATTCGAGGGATGTGTATCAACAAGAGACAGTAAAAAAGGTTTACGCAGGGTCTTAATCTAAAAAGAATCCTTGGAGCGGGTCCCTGCTGCACGTCTGCGCCTGTGTCTCCGTTGTGCCGTATCCTGGACGGGTGTAGCACGATGATCATCTGTAAAAGAGAGGAACTTAGGTGAAAAAGTTGTCGTGCAAAAAGATAGTTTTTAAAGAAACCATGTATAACTAAAAATGAGTAGAAATTGCCACTTGTCTGCGCGCGTTGAGCCCCTTGTATTTGTAATAGGGGTGTGGCCATCAATCCGGTACAAATTACATATAGCAGCGCCGGACTCGTCTAACCGCGTCCGTGGTCTTGACGACCTATCAAATGCTTTAGTTGGTGAGGCCGTTTTTAGTGTGCGGCTGCCAAGGCAGTCGCATTCTCTTCGGCGCGCAAAGATCGCTTAATACTTCCGTTCACTGTAATGATGCCGCGTGGACCGGGCATCTTGAGCGTCAGGGAAGCGTAATGTGGTATTGCATTAAAGCGAGCAAAAGCTTCGCGTCCAAGTAGTGCTTGATAGCCACTTTGGAACGGAGCGATGTGGAAGGTTAAATGTTCGCTACGGAAGTTATCGGGGAAGCCGAATATAACCTTTAGTAGCAGGGAGCCCGTGCAATGAGCCCCTGGGCCTGGCGTTACTCCTTTAAAGGTAGTATTGCTATGGCAAATTTTCGTTGGGTCTATCCCCATTTCGCGGATTGTATCCTGGTATATCAGGTTGAGACTGCTGCCACCGTCCATCAGGACTCGTGTGAAGTGGTATCCGTCAATTATTGGGTCTAATACCAGGGCAGCCCATCCTGCACGCCGGATACTTGCTGAGTAATCACGATGGTCGAAAGTGATCGGTTGAGACGACCAGTGGCAGGACTCCGCGGTGATATGCCTTTGGGCATATTTGTTTACTGTTTTGACTTCTGGTGGAAATTTCTTTTGTTCCCCAGTGTCTTGCTTGAGAGGCTCATCCTCGTCTTCGCTTGGTGTATCCTCCCCCTTGTGTACGGCGTTGAGCTTGCCGGACTGCTTGAAGACCCAACATTCTCTGTGGGTATGATTAGCGGGTTTACCAGGGGTGCTATGGATCTGACATATTTGGTCCAGAATTTTGTTTAGGCTGGACAGTTCGTCTCTGGCGCCTTTAGAGGGCGGCTTTTGCTGACCTGGCCGAGAGCTTTTGAATCCGGCGTTTACTGCGTGCTCTTCGTGCTGTCTTCTTTATTCCGGCGTTTGTTATTGCTGTTGCGCCGTGATTTCCCGTTTCCATCTCTAACTTCAGATGTACTGGGGTCGCTGGTGCTGCATCTGGCTAGCCAGCTGTCCTCACCCGCGCAAAAGCGGGTCATGAGGCTTGTTAATGCTGCCATTGTTCTCGGCTTTTCTTGGCCGAGGTGTCTGGCAAGCCATTCGTCACGGACGCTATGCTTAAAAGCTGCCAAGGCTTCGGCGTCCGGACAGTCGACAATTTGGTTCTTTTTAGTAAGAAACCTGTTCCAAAGCTTTCGGGCTGACTCTCCGGGCTGTTGAGTTATATGACTCAAATCATCCGCGTCCGGAGGTCGGACATAAGTCCCTTGAAAATTTGCCCGAAAAGCGTCTTCGAGCTCTTCCCAGCTTCCAATGGAGTTTTCGGGGAGGCTTTTAAGCCAGTGACGAGCTGGCCCTTTGAGCTTGAGGGGTAAGTACTTGATGGCGTGGAGATCATCTCCTCGAGCCATATGGATATGGAGGATATAGTCCTCAATCCAGACCCCAGGGTCTGTTGTTCCGTCGTATGCCTCTATGTTTACGGGTTTGAATCCCTCTGGAAATTCATGGTCCAGCACCTCATCGGTGAAACATAGGGGGTGTGCGGCACCCCTGTATCTGGGTGTACCGCGTTGTTCGGATGTTTGTTGTGTTACATCGTATGCTGGGGCGCGCTTGCGTGGTCCATAGATGGATCTGGTTGCGCCGTCCTTTTGGTGCGAGCCCTCGCGTGGATCGCGTATTGGCTTGTGAGTGGCGTTGTTTGCCGCTCTATGTTGGCCGTGAGGTCGTCTATCCGGCCAGGTGGCCGTTTTGATTTTTGGTTGTGGGGGGTCTGAGGCCTCCTCATCGAATTCAGGTAGCAACTTCCGCTTTGGGTAGCTCTTGGTGGGGCGATTGCCGCCGTACTTCGCTGCTGTGTTGAGTACTTTACTCCATCTGATTTGGAGTGTGTCCTGCGCAGCCTTGAGCCTTTGCTTCTGCTTTTTCAGACTCCTCGCGGTGGCAACAAGCCTTTGACGGGCATTCTGCTGCTCCGGGTGCCTGTCCGGCGTTATGTCGTCCGGACTATTATCTTTGACAGAATTGGTTTGTTCGGTTTGATTCTCCGTATTGCCGTGGTCCGGCAGTGGTTCGCCCTGCTCCAACGCTGGGTCTGTATGATCGTTATTTCTGCCGAGGCGGGATTTGGGGCGGCGCTTGCGCCGCCGCTTTGACTGCTTCTCGAGGGAACAAGCCTTCGGTGCGTCCTTCCGTTCCTCGTCGTCGTCTTCTTTTGGTGTGTCCACCATGTATACGTCATATGATGAGGTGGACGTCCAGCGCCCTGTGGGCGGTGGTTCCTCTTCGCCTCCCGCATCGTCGTCCATACCGTCGATGTCTTCGGAGTCGAAGTCGAGCATGTCGGTTGAGTCATCGACAGTGGCTATTAAGTGGGTGGTGGGTGGGCGTCGAATTTCTTCGTCGTCCGCATCCCAATCCTGTTGGCCATAATCCGGCCAGGGCTCTCCTGACAAAGAGAGAGACCTTAGTGAATTCAGAATGTCGCCGAAGGGCGAGTGCTGAAAGATATCCGCGGCGGTGAATTCCATGATCGGCGCCCAATCGGATTCGATTGGCAGGGGCGCGGGCGGTTCGGAGTCAGAAAAAGAGTCCGGCACCTTGGAGTCACGGGCTGCGCAGAGGATTATGCTGGTGTTCGGCTCGATCGCCGTTGAGACTGCAGCCCCTGAGGCGGTGTCTAACCACCCGTCCTCGATTGGCGCAGTTGGCTCCGAGCTAAGGGTCGGAGCTGATGCGGGCGCGGCCTCTGGGGTACTGTTCGGCGGCAGAGCTAGGTCATACCCATCGTGACAGTGCGGCGCGCCCGGCTGTGGCTCGAATCCGTCGAAGATCAAGTCTCCGCGGATGTCGGCCGTGTAGTTCAAACTTCCAAATCTGACCTGACGGCCAGGGGCGTAGCTTTCAATCTGCTCCAGATGGCCAAGCGAATTAGCCCGCAGTGCAAAGCCGCCGAATACGAAGATCTGTCCGGGGAGAAAAGTCTCACCCTGGACCGCATCGCTATCGATGATAGTAGGAGCCATCAAGCCTAACGGCGACGACACAGAGGAACTCTCAATGAAAGCACCAATGTCGGTGTCAAAACCGGCGGATCTCGGGTAGGGGGTCCCGAACTGTGCGTCTAGGCCGGATGGTAACAGGAGGCAGGGGACACGATGTTTTACCCAGGTTCGGGCCCTCTTGATGGAGGTAAAACCCTACGTCCTGCTTGATTAATATTGATGATATGGGTAGTACAAGAGTAGATCTACCACGAGATCAGAGAGGCTAAACCCTAGAAGCTAGCCTATGGTATGATTGTATGTTGTGATTGTTGTCCTACAGACTAAAACCCTTCGGTTTATATAGACACCGGAGAGGGTTAGGGTTACACAAGGTCGGTTACAAAGGAGGAGATATCCATATCCGTATTGCCTAGCTTGCCTTCCACGCCAAGTAGAGTCCCATCCGGACACGAGACGAAGTCTTCAATCTTGTATCTTCATAGTCTAACAGTCCGGCCAATGGAGATAGTCCGGCTGTCTGGAGACCCCCTAATCCAGGACTCCCTCAATATCCCTTAAAAAGCGGGCACGATCTTCACCTTGATAGGATGTGCCTATGGAGGTGTAGCACCTAAGATGCGATTCTATCCCACTCACATGATGAATTCATGATTGGGGCACAATCGCATTTTGAGCGCATAGCAAGATGGATATCATTACAACATACCATGTACTGAATAGATGATGATACAAGATAAAGGCTTACACTCGCCAAAAGCTACATCATTCATACAACAGTTCATCAATACATAGCAATCATCATACAGAAGAGCAAGATCTAACTACTGATGAAATCAAATGAAAAAGGAGAACGACATACACCTTGCTAGCCCAGGCTCCCCGAGCTAGAACCTATCCCTTGATCGAAGAAGGAGAACTCCAAACAAGCAAGAATCGCACTCGCGTCAGACCATCGCATTACATGTACCTGCAACTGATGTTCTAGTAATCTGTGAGCCACGAGGACTCAGCAATCCCATTACCATGGGTATCAAGACTAGCAACGCTTAATGGGTATGGAAAGGATAAGTGGTGAGGTTGCAGCAAGCGACTAAGCATTGTATGGTGGCTAACTTACGAGTACAAGATTAAGATGAGAAACTACGCAACGGTCGCAAACTAGTAATGATCAAGAAGTGATCCTGAACTGCTTACGTTCAAACATAACCCAAACCATGTTCTCTTTTCGAACGCACCCGAAAAGAGACAGTCACGGTTATGCATGAGGTTGGTGTATTTTAGTTCAGTTTAGTTCAAGTCCACTACAACCGGATATTAACAAATTCCCATCTGCCACATAACCACGGGCACGCCTCTTGAAATTTTAAACCCTGCAGGGGTGTCCCAAATTAGCCCATGACAAGCTCACAATCCATGGAGACAATCCTCCATCGCGGGACCCTCCGATCAGACTCGGAATCCCAGTGCACAAGATATTTCGACAATGGTAAAACAAGTCCAACAACATCTCCTGACATGCCGACACCCCGAGAGGAGCCGCGCGTATCTCGTCTCAGGCCACGATCGGATAGGTCAGCCTACAGGTATATACCAAATACCTCGGGTTTCCCTGAGGCGGCGCCGCAGTCTACCTGGTTTGTACCAACACTCAAGAGGAGCACTGGCCCAGGGGTTGATTAAGAGTCCTCGGGTGCTAGCCGGTCCCAATGCAAGTTTTTAGTTGTTATTAGGCAAATGGTAAAACCAATGTTGGGCCTTGCTGGAGGAGTATTATTCAAAGGCGAACTATCAAGAGGGGCCCATAAACCCTCACTGTGTTAGGGACGCAAAATCAAGGAACATAACACCGGTATGACGGAAACTAGGGCGGCAAGAGTGGAACAAAACACCAGGCAAAAAGCCGAGCCTTCCACCCTTTACCAAGTATATATGTGCATTAATTAAATAAGAGATATTGTGATATCCCAAGATATCCATGATGTCCATGTCCCAACATGGAACAACCTGCAACTAGCAACACTATAAGAGGGGCTGAGCAAAGTGGTAACATAGCCAAACAACGGTTTGCTGGGTTGGTGAAAAAGGTTAGAGGTTGTTTCATGGCATATTGTGAGGCTTGATAAACAAGTGGTAGGTAGCGCGACATAGCGATAGCATCGAGACAACTCGCATAGCAAAGATAGTAGTGAGATCCAGGGTGACGGTCATCTTGCCTGAAATCCCGCTAGGAAGAAGATCGAATCCATGAAGAAGACGAACCAACGGAGTCGAACGGAGCCTCACAATCGCAATGATACCGAGAACTATCGAGAAGTAGCACAACCGGAAAGAAGCAAACAACATGGTAAACAACCATCACATAAACATGACATGATGCACAATCAATTATGATGCATGTCCGGTTTAATGAAACATGGCATGGCAAAGTGCACAAACAATACTACAAGTTAAGTGGAGCTCAATATGCAACGAGTTGCATATTGACAGAACTTCACAACTATTATTTAGTTCCCTCCTGTCTAGGTACTCAACAATATTAAATGTCGTTAAACATGGCAAGAGGGTGAAGCATAAGTAAACTAACTATTTAGGCAAGCTTAAATGAGGCCTGAAATAACAAACAACAATTACGGAAAATCCCCATATTTTGAATCTGGTATTGTTCTGCCCTAAAACATATTTTAATGTTGTTAAACAGTAAAATAAAGTGCACCATGTTAAACTAGGCATTTTTCTACCCCATTTACATATAAAGAACATTTAATTTGGAGCTATGATTAATTAGTTATTAAATAAATCATTTTAACATGGCATTTAGCAAATTAAATTCAAGCCGCATTTTAAACATTTTAAACATGGATGAAAGTTGGATATTATGAAACTAGACAAATTCTAAGCATTTTACATATATAAATTATTTTGATCTGATGAACGGTTTGTGAGTTATTAAATGCATGAAGCTTAGGGGGTTTTCAGCAAATCTGGTAAACTCTGGATAATTCAGCAAAATCGCATAATTGGAAAATATATGAACGGGCCAAATCAGAGGCTGGCCCAACAATGCACAAGGGGTGGGGCCCGCTCACCAGGCCTCATGGGCCGGATCAGAGTCTGTAGAGGAGGCAGGCCAGCCTGGCGGATCTGGGTTTGGCTTAGCAGGGAGGCGAGTGGGACAAAGGGGTCGAGCTCCTCTGTCCAGTGCAGAATGAGCAGAGGACGACGCCGATGGGGACCCTTGGCAGCGCGGCTGATCTGGGGCACGGGTGCGGTGTCTGAGGCGGGACCCGTTGGATCCGCGACGGTAGGGGCTTGAGGTCGACGAAGCTCGGGCGGCCATCCATGGCGGCCCCTGGAGAGAGAGGAGAGAAAGAAAGGTGAGGAGAGGGAGTGAAAACCAGGGGAGGAGAAAGGCAGGGGCTGTGCGACCTGGTTGCCAACGGCTGGAGCAGGGTGGCGCTCCAGGGAGGTTGCAGTCCGGCCTGAGCAGGGCTCTGGCGAGCAGGCGCGAGAGGCAGAAAGCTCGGGGAGGAGAGCGCTTGTCTCCTTGCGCGGGCGCACGAGGCAGGGCCTCTAGCGGTGCTATCACTCTGTGTGTGGGGGGGGGCTCGGTTGCCGGCATCGGAGCAGCACTGGAGGGTGGCCGAAGCCGGGATCGGGGACGACGGCACCGTGGGAGGAGAACATCAGGCATAAGCAGGGAGTCGAGCCCTTGGCTCTCTCCTGCGGAAGCATAGGCGCTTTAATCCGGTTCATCAGCTAAAGGACTTCTCCGTTGTCTTCCTCCTGGGGGCTCCGTGGGTTCCAGCTTCGGCGTTTCTTTAGAGGAGCATTGTTGAACTCAGGAAGACCCCGCCGAACAGGGTCTGGAAGGGGGACATCCTCCATATAAAACCACTCCGAAGGTCAGTCTTCGGACGTCTTCTTCGGAGTACCGGACAGGTATCCGGTTTTGACGATGCGCCATATTTCGGATCTGCCCACTTGATAAAGTGACCCCTTCTGTGTGCGGGGCCCAAGGAAAACTAACCTTTTCCACAGCTCGAAATGAGCCTCGCAGCCCAGAAATAGCTCGCAAAGGGCAACGTAGCCGGCGATGTGTAATATTGAAGCAGGGGTGAAATCATGAAGTTGGAGACCGTAAAACTCCAGGAGCCCGCGAAGGAACGGATGAATTGGAAATCCGAGTCCCCTTAGTAACTAAGGAACAAGGCACACCCGCTCCCCCTTAGAGGAACTGGGGAAGCTCTCTACTTGCTCCCCGCCATTATAGGTGGCGAGCCCGGCTAGGACGGGGACCATACATGCTGGAGGGAGAAATCCCTGAGTCTGCAGCTCTACTAATCGACTGTGTGGGACTATACACCTCTCCCAATCACCGGGCTTAGGGCTACGCGGGCGGGAGGAGGAGCTGCGGTGGTTGGCCATGTTGGAGTCGATTTTTTCCGAAGCGTGCTCCGATGGATTCTCGCCGTGGGAGGATGGTATGGATTGGATCTAAGAATCCCCATCCCTTTAATAGACAAATTATTTACCTGGCTAGGGGTCGAATGTAAAAACGCCCTGGCTCCTCGTATTCGTTCACGCGTGGAAGATAGCCCTTATTGAGCACAGAAGCCAAGAAGTCCAACATTTATGGGGCCGGACACTACTTAACAGACATTCCAGATTTGAAGAAGAACCCGCCTTGCAATGCCGAAGACAATACTGCGCGCCAGACTCAACGTCATTGAAGCCTGGTTCGAGGGCTACTGAGGGAGTCCTGGATTAGGGGGTCTCTGGACAGCCGGACTATATCCTTTGGCCGGACTATTGGACTATGAAGGTACAAGATTGAAGACTTTGTCCCGTGTCCGGATGGGACTCTACTTGGCGTGGAAGGCAAGCTAGGCAATACGGATATGTATATCTCCACCTTTGTAACTGACCTTGTGTAACCCTAGCCCCCTCCGGTGTCTATATAAACCGGAGGGTTTTAGTCCGTAGGACAACATACAATCATACCATAGGCTAGCTTCTAGGGTTTAGCCTCTTCAATCTCGTGGTAGATCAACTCTTGTAATACTCATATCATCAAGAACAATCAAGCAGGACGTAGGGTATTACCTCCATCAAGAGGGCCCAAACCTGGGTAAACATCGTGTCCCGTGCCTCCTGTTACCATCCGCCTTAGACGCACAGTTCGGGACCCCCTACCCGAGATTGGCCGGTTTTGACACCGACATTGGTGCTTTCATTGAGAGTTCCACTGTGTTGTCATCATAAGGAAGATGGCTCACCTCATTGTCAAGGACAACATCACCTCTGGGGAAGCCCTGGCTGTAGGCCAAACTCTCCGACTAGGCTGCTTTGTCATGACCGCCCGCTCGGCCGCTGCATCAAGGATGACCTCTCAGGTCATCGAAAATAGCCTCCACATCGGCTCAAAATTTGCCGAGCAGATGGATCCAATGGAGCTCTCCTCTTTGAACAAGCTCTTGGATCGCATTGCCGCTCTGGGATTCACTATAGACTATGATCGGATCGGGCTTAAACCCGACCAAAGGGAGATTAACTCTCCGCCGGTCACCCATCAGATAGCGGTGGTGGAGGAGCAATGCAGCGATTCTCCCTCTATCCTAAGGACAAACTATGTCCAGATTCCCGAGCCCTCCGAATAGGATACTCGCTCACGGGAGGACATCGCCCTAACCCTGAACCCAGAATCAGGCCGCATACCGAACCCACAGGGCAACATCCCGGAGCCCGAACTTCCAAGATCGGAAACTCCCCTGCCCCGGGATCACAGATTGGGTCAAGGTCTGGACTTGAATCCACCGTCCTCACTCCATGCAAATAACGGTACCCACATTACCAAAAGATAGCATACGCGGTATTTATGGCATCCCGGAAATTATGACACTACTTTCAAGAGTGTTCGATTATGGTGGCCTCTGAAGTACCACTCAATGACATAATAAACAACCGCGATGCCATGGGCCGGATTGCCAAATGGGCCATCGAGCTCCTCCCATTCGACATAATGTATAAGCCACGATGAGCCATTAAGTCGCAAGTTCTGGCCAATTACGTAGCCGAATGGACAGAAGCCGAACTCCCTAAAGAGTACGGCGCATACTCCAATTGGATCATGCACTTCGACGGCTCTAAAATGCTGGCTGGTCTGGGCGCTGGCGTCGTCCTGACATCCCCCACCGGAGATACGGTGCAATGCGTGCTCCAAATACTATATACAGACTCCAACAATGCAGCCGAATACGAGGCCCTACTACACGGCCTTCGGAATAACCCCAGATGCCGAACACCCTGACCTGGCCACAACCCTAGATGCCGAACACCCTGACACAATCGGAGGCTCTGCCACCGAAATAACACCTTCATCCCACGTGATAATGGTCGTCACCGTCCCGTGGACAGAACCATTCCTGGCCTACCTAACCAGACAGGAATTACCCGAGGACCAAAACGAGGCCCGCTGCACCTCCCATTCGACATAACGTATAAGCCACGACAAGCCATTAAGTCGCAAGTTCTGGCCGATTTCGTAGCCGAATGGACAGAAGCCGAACTCCCTAAAGAGTACGGCGCATACTCCAATTGGATCATGCACTTTGACGGCTCTAAAATGCTGGCTAGTCTGGGGGCTGGTGTCGTCTTGGCCTACCTAACCAGACAGGAATTACCCGAGGACCAAAACGAGGCCCGCTGCATAGTGTGGCGATCTAAAGCCTACAAGGTCCATGAGGGAGAGCTTTATAAGAAAAGCACAACCGGAGTCCTTCAAAGGTGCATCTCCGAAGAGGAAGGCCAGAAGCTTTTGGCAGAAATTCATGCCGGACTCGGCGGCCACCACGCCACAGCCCGGGCCCTTGTAAGCAAGGCCTTCCATACAGGTTTTTCTTGGCCGACGGCCCGGGCAGATGCACAGCATCTGGTACAGCATTGTGTCGGTTGCCAGCTTTTTGCAAACCAAAACCACATGCCACCTACCGCCCTCCAAAAAATCCCCATTACTTGGCCCTTTGCGGTCTGGGGGCTTGATATGGTCGGACCCCTTAAAGGGGGAACCCATAAGAGGAAATACTTACTGGTCATGGTGGATAAATTCACCAAATGGATAGAGGCCAAACCTGTCAAAACGGCTGAATCCGGACCGATGATAGACTTCATATCCGGGGTTGTACACCGTTATGGCGTCCCCCACAACATCATCACTGACAACGGCACGAACTTTACAGCCGATGAGGTGAAACTTTGGTGCAGCAACATGGGCATCAAGCTCGATTATGCTTCTGTCTATCATCCGCAAACTAACGGTCAAGTCGAACGAGCGAATGGTCTCATCATGAGCGGCATTAAACCCATATTAGTCCGGTATTTAAAGGAATCAGACACTCATTGGGTAGAGGAGCTCGACTCCGTACTATGGGGGCTGCGGACCACGCCGAATCGCACTACCGGATACACACCGTTTTTATGGTGTACGGTGCTGAGGCGGTGCTGCCTTGCGACATAATCCATGACTCACCTCGAGTGCGCATGTACAAAGAAAGAGAGGCCGAGCTCGATCGGCAGGACAATTTGGAAGCCCTGGAGGAGGAGCGCGACGTAGCAAAAGCTTGTTCCGCATTCTATCAGCAACAGGCTTGAAGGTATCAAAGCAGAGAAGTGCGGGCCAAAACCTATAACATTGGCGAACTAGTTCTACGCCTGCCGGAGAAGGAAAAGAACAAGCTCAAGCCAAAATGGGAAGGTCCCTTCATTATCAACCAAGTTCTGACCGGTGGAGCGTACCGTCTGCGGGATGCATCGAATAATCGACTCGAGCCAAACCCATGGAACACAGCCAGACTCCGAAGATTCTACGCCTAGCGCCGGACTCTATGTTCGTCTGCTTACCTCCATGAATTTTTTTTGCACACCTGTTTTCTCTCTCTTTCTTTCCCTCTTTTCTCTTCAAGGCCCTAAGGGGCTACATTTGTGTCTTGGTTACACAATCTTGACGCACTAACTGCGCTCAATATACCTGGGGGCTTCCTATACACAAGCTTAATCGAATTACCTTTCCAGGCTTTATGCCCCGCACATGTGTTATTATTCCGCATGTACCTTTTTTCGCCATTATATGCATCGATATGACTTAAGTTTTGGCCAAGCTGGGTTGCCTGGCTCTTGTATTTATGCCCTACGTTCCCGTTAATTCGGCTAGGGCATAAGGGGAGCACCTCTGCGATTATTACTGCCGGGTCAGCCGGATGTGTACCTCAGACTGGGTGAAGCCGAAAGCTAGCGTTCTTAAGGGAATATTCGGTCGGTGAATAAAAGATGACTTTCATTTAAATTACTACACGCCCCCAGATGTTTTTAACCCGCGTCTCACAGTTCGGACATGCAGATTAGGGCATGCGTACCCAGGGAAAGGAACCATTAACGAAACTGTTCTCCCTGGAAGATGTTTCTTACTATCCATGTAATATAACATAGCTAGTTGGGTACTTGTCTGTTTAAGCACTTATGACCCCTACGCCTAGTTTCCATGCATACCCCGGTTTTTATATAACCGAGTGGGTATTCGGATACACTCCGGACTATCGGGTCTAGAGGTTAAATGGGCTCTGGCTAAATGGGCTCTGGCTTAGTTGATCAGTTGTGGGACCCTTACCTGGATGCGCCAGCAGATGTAGATATAATAGTTGGGATGGGCCTCCTGTTGGGACTAGGGGACTGCTTCTGAAAGACTTCATCTCAATCTTCGGGTTGGGTCCAGTGGGTAAAGCGTACTAAACTCTATAGAATATTAAAACTAATCATGATTAGCCGTGCCCCCGGTTATGGGCAACTTTGAGCCACTATGCCATTACAGTTGTTGGATGATTTTGACAATTGTGAAACTTAATAAATTTGTTGGGCAACTTAATAAGGGGTAGGTTGGAGTTGATTTTGCTAACTCAACCTTGTGCATTTAATTGTGGTAATAAAAGAAGTAAATAATAAAATTGACTATTAGGTAGTTATTAGGATAAAATCATCTTTCTGCAAAATAAACCCCCAAGCCTTCCTTTGTTGTACTATGCATATACATGTAGGTCTGCTTTATTATTACTCCCGTGTAACTTGCCAATACATTCCAAGTATTGACCTATATGGCTGCAACGTCTCATGTTGCAGGATATTCTGACAAAGAGTAAGGTACCATTAGGGTCGCGAGTCTGCACTCAGCATCGCTAGTGGGCTATGATGGGACTCATCGTTATTTTTTTTGCTAATTTCCACTGTTTGGTTGAATAAAGCTAGCCAAGTGCTATGCAGATTGTTTTATTTTATATATTCTGGATCATATGATGTAATAAATGATGCACTTGCTATTCTGGTATTCATCTATACTGTGTGTGCTAGCGAGTTCGATCCAGGGACTAGCACGGTAAGCACAGAGACACAAATCCTTCGAGGTTTGGTCGTTACACCATGCTCCTGACGGGGACACGGATGGCCACAAGGCTTGCGCAATACTCTCCAGCACCTGCCGAACTTGTTTGTGCAGTTGTGAGAGCTCTGGTAGAAGATCACCCGAAGACCCGGGCATCTCCTCTGCGGGACGACCCGTCAGCATACCTGCAGACATAACGCTGTTAGCAGGCTTCTCCGCCAAATTCCTTTAAAAAGTTTGTTCAAGCACTTACTAAAAATGTCACGCTGAAGTCGTTTATTCTCCTTCACAGAGTTCGCAAGCTGGGCTCGGACATGCTTCAGTTCCACGCCCAGCCGGGTATTGGTATCTTGGAGATCATTTTTCTCCTGCCTGACTCACGTCAGCACGCGCTCGCCAGCATTTCGCTGTCAACCATCGTGTGCCGTATCCACCTCCACGACCTCTGGATTCACTCCGGGGCCACCGGCAACATCTATTGTTAGGTGTGCATACATGCCGCACACTACTTGGTACCGATATTCTTTGCAATAGACAAAAAATTTACTAGGGGGCCCCTTTTTGGACTCCTTCAATGCGGCAACAGCGACTTCCAGCTGGGCCTTGCATTCGTCCAGCTCTTGAGACAGTTGGGAATTCTTCTCCGTAAGAACCTGCACAAATAATGATCCTTAAATCAGTTGTGTCAACTGTTTCAAGTCTCAGGGGCTACTGATACATATACACGTCAGATTTGCTTACCCGTATATCCCTTACATACTGATCCGTGGCTCTGGCTAGACAATTTTGAGCAGCACGGAGGTACGCGTCTCCAGAATTGATGGCATCAAATGCCTCTGGTGAGAAGCAAGCGTCACGGAGTGCGGCCCGGCGACGCCTATGATTCATGGCGCTCTCCACTTCTGAATTTGTAGCGGATAGTCTATCTGCATCCTTTGTAGGAGGAGCATCCGACGTCCGCCCCATGTTGGCCTCCGCCTCTGTGTCTGGCCCTGGAGCCTGACTGGTGGAAGCGTGATCGGCAGCCTCTCCGGATATACTTCGGTGAGAATTTTTTCTATTAAAGAAGCATGGACGTCATTGCATTTTGAGAAAGACAACAACCATGGAGTGAGGTTTTGTGTCATTGCATCTTCGAACACGGCAATAAAACATACAACGACAACCGCGGAGCGTCGGTCTCGGGTTGTTACAACTCTCCTCCACTTACAAGAGATCTCGCCCCGAGATCTAGGGACGACAAACGGAAGAGGAAGTGAAGAGGTAAAACAAAGTTGCTTCTCTGACAAACGGTTGAAATCACGAACCTTGAGAGATTGAAAACTTGAAAGAAAGAATACCACGGACATGAACGAGATTGCAACTAGTCCTTTGGACAAGAGGAAACAAGGAATACGACGAGAATGAAGAGCTTAGGTGACAAGATGGACATTGAAACCACTCTGGTTAAAACCAGACAGAGAAGGAATAAGAATGAAGTAATTCGAACAGCACTCCAACTGAAAATGGAAGGAATGAACATGAACTTTTGAAGATGGGATGATACTTGATGAAATCAACAACACACTGCCTCGGGAACTATTGAAAGAATGGCACAAGGGGTAAGAAAGATTTCAGACAGCACTCCAGTTGAAAAGAGAGGAAAAACTTGATAAGATGAGAGAACTTGAATGGAGGACACGACACTCCTGTTACATGGACAAGCAAGGAAAGAACAAGATCTTGATAAATCGAGATGATTGTTCGAAGAGAGCAACATCATAATGCCTCCGAATGAAAGAATAGATGCTAGATCATTGAAAGAGAAGAACGGGGAAGAAAATTATAACTTCTCCCAAAATTGAATTTGAAAAGCATCCTTACAAACAAGGGTTGAACGGGGTTGTTGGAAGATCAATACTAAAGGATATGATCCTCGTGGGCTTATGGAGACATCTCAAAATTATGAGGTGAGCTTCTGCCACCAATAGAAACAAATGATTTGATTATGAGCCAGAAATGATAGAAAGCTCCTTCCACCGAGGTGACAATTAAGGAGAAAACTTGGATCATAGATAAGCACCACAATAGCAACATTCCTTACGGAAGGCTATAGGTGAAATATAACCGAAGAGAACTCCAACAAAGAGATTGATTAGTTCAAAAGATCTCTTGAACGAAGAGAAAATGATGGATTTAAATATGTCACTGTTGAAAACTTGTGAATCATGAAACATGAAGGGAAATTGTCAAGAATGACATAACACCACCTCCAAAGATGAGATAGGAAGAAGCGCACTTCGGATGCAAGATGAAGAATGCTTGAACTCCTCAAAACAAGACATATGTTGAGCACCATGTTTATTTTAGAGTATAGCTTGGCGGATCTTAACTTCAAGAGAAATCTTGAAGAATGAATGAAGAATGAAAGGAATCCTTGATGAACCACCATGTTGAGCCTCCATGAAGAACTCCGGTAGAAAAGGATAATAGAAAAGAATTGAAGGTTGAAGCGAACAAGATTGAAGCCTTGCAGTGAGTTAGATGGAGCTTCGAAATGAGAAAGCTTTGAACTACGGACAAGAAAGATGAACAACATGGAACCGATAATCAATATCATGAACAACTCCAGAATAAAGAATTAAATCACCTTGAGGAAAACAAGAATAAGATTTATTGTATGTTTATCCTTCATCAAATTAAATTGATGACAAGCAATGGATTTGGCCTACTACTTATTCTCATTGAAAGGGGTTAAGGAGAGATATAGCGCAAACTCAATGGGCCACCGGTAGGATTGGAAAGAAGGAATGAATTGATACGATAACGGAGGAAGAGAAATATTGAACAAACCACCGTAAGAATTTAAAAGAACGAAGAAAAGGGAGCAAATCGCCAGGAAGAATTAGAGAACGAATGAAGATGCTTGAGAGAACGAAGAGATCACGAGCTGACTAAAGAATACTTGAACGATGCACCAGTAAGATCGGGGAAACGAGAGTAGAAAGTTGAGAACGAATAAATCTTCTGAAATGATGGTCTCCAGAGAATCAAACTAAAAAGACTCCTGAATTGCTCTAGATGGGTGAAAAGAATTCTCACAATCCAAAACAATTATGAGAGGATGGCATGAAGCTTGAACTATGCATCTTGGAAGAACGGGTAAGGATTTAAGAGGAACTCTTCTTCAGTCTTCAAATGCAGAGAATGGTGATGAGAAACACCACCATGAATTGTTGAGGCACTCCGGAATGAATAATAGAAAGGTTGAAGCAACGATGAAAGAATTTGAAAGATCTTGGAGAAGTCATCTGACTGATGGTAATTCATTCTTACGTCAAACTTTGAAAAGATTTGAGAATAACTCCGGAAAAATTAGAAGAGTTAGGTAAGATCCTGGAAAAAGACCTCTGGGTTAGGGCCCACTCAAAAGAAAACACCGTAGAATGATTTTTGAAGAGAGATTGCACCGGTTGAATTACATGGCTTGAATGAGGTAACAACCTTGAAATAGCTTGAATTGATTAAGAATGGAAAACGCGAATCTTCTGAGATATCTCCAACACTCCGGATATGAATAGAGAGAGGTGAATAAATAAGAGAGCCTTGTATAAGAAATTCCCACATGTGAAAACATGTGAAACAAGAGGAAGAGATATGACCAACACCGAAGCTTGAATTTAATCCCCCAGAAAAGAAAAGAGAACGAAGAATGATATACTTGAAACTCCTGACGATCTTCATGAGGAATAACCGGGTAAGAGCATTGAAGGAAAAGAATGAAGATGCTTCTCACAAATAAAAGGGTACATGATTAAGAAATCTGAATCCTTGAAGAAAAAGGGTGGGATGGCGGGAAAACAAAGGCAACTTGGGACGGATGAAACAAACACCGTTGTGAAGAACTGATAATTGATCTAGTAGAAATTGAAAGGATATGATTAACTTGAAGAAAATCACGTCAGTTGAAAAAGAATTGGCATGACCATTTTGCATGATCAAAAGGATTAGTATTCCCATAGAAATATGAGAACACCGTTTAGGAAAGGTACGGAATCCACATTTGACTTTGAAGCAACTCGAATACCACAACTCAAAACAAAACAAAGGATCGGGCTTGCAGAATAAGCCGGAAACAAACATATGATAGAGATTTCGTCCGAAATTTTCATGGTGGGGCCCACACGGGCTCGATCTTACAGCACCATCATGTACAAGGCAGTGCACATGACATACAAAGCGTCCCCGAGTTAGCATAGCCAATGACTCTTTAAGACATGGCGAGACCACTGTAAAAACGACCGTGGATAGGCGGACCACTAGACGTCAAACCCCAATCTCATATCATGCATCTATCGGGGATACAGGGAGGCACAAATATCTCGCCTATTCACTCCCGAAACTTTCTAGTTATGCAATCTGGTGTTGGGGATACAGGGAGGCACAAATATCTCACACAACTAACAAGCCCTATGCTCCAACTGTATCCATCCTTCAACACATAACCAAGAAACCTTCGGAAATTGTGTACCTCAGACCTTCGAAAACATCCGATATACTAGTTGTGGCAATACATCTGATCGCTCTCCCCAGTATCGGGTGTCGTCAAACTACTCTCACCACAAAGAGTATAGAAGCATTTTCAATGTCGGTGACCTCTGGTATTCCGGAACTGAAATGATAAGCATTGTGACAAAAACACCTTGGAGCTCAACTCCCCGGGACACTGCCACAACCCCTAAATGTCAGGAGGCACCAAGACAGAATCCCCGTCACAATGATATCGCAAGGATCCAACAATACCCGCGTGGTCCTAAAAAATTGAGTGAAAAAGGATAGAAGAGTGGGAAAACACCTACGTCATGATTCCTCATCAGAGCGACGAAGGGGGCTGAGGAGTAAAAAGAATTCCTACTCTCCGATATAACTAGACTCAAAAATAGTTTTCTTCTAGACTCAACAACGTCAGTGGTTCGATCAATCAAGGGGGTTCCAAAAGTCGGTAAGGCTCTGATACCAACTTATAGCACCCAAGATGTGATTCTATCCCAATCACGTGATGAACTCATGATTGGGGCACAATCGCATTTTGAGCACATAGCAAGGTGGATATGATTACAACATACCATGTACTGAATAGATGAGAATACAAGATAAAGGCTTACACTCGCCACAAGCGACATCATTCATACAACAGTTCGTCAATACATAGCAATCATCATGCAAAAGAGCAAGATCCGACTATGGATGAAATCAAACGAAAAAGGAGAACGACATCCACCCTGCTAGCCCAGGCTCCCCGACCCGAAACCTATCCCTTGATTGAAGAAAGAGAACTCCAAACAAGCAAGCATCGCACTCGCGTCAGACCATCGCATTACCTATACCTGTAACTGTTGTTTTAGTAATCTATGAGCCACGAGGACTCAACAATCCCATTACCATGGGTATTAAGACTAGCAAAGCTTAATGGGTATGGAAAGGATAAGTGGTGAGGTTGCAGCAAGCGACTAAGCATTTTATGGTGGCTAACTTACGAGTACAAGATTAAGATGAGAAACAACACAACGGTCGCAAACTAGTAAAGATCAAGAAGTGATCCTGAACTACTTACGTTCAAACATAACCCAACTTTGTTCTCTTCTCGCACGCACCCGAAAAGAGATAGTCACGGTTACACACGTGGTTGGTGTATTTTCATTGAGTTTAGTTCAAGCCCGCTACAACCGGATATTAACAAATTCCCATCTGCCACATAACCGCGGGCACAGCTCTCGAAAGTTTAAACCCTGCAGGGGTGTCCCAACTTAGCCCATGACAAGATCATGATCCGCGGAGACAATCCCCCATCACGGGACCCTCCAATCAGACTCGGAATCCCGGTGCACAAGATATTTCGAAAATGGTAAAACAAGTCAAGCAAGACCTCCCAATGTGCCGACACCCCGATAGGAGCCGCGTGTATCTCGTCTTAGGCCACGATCGGATAGGTCATCCTACAGGTATATACCAAATGCCTCGGGTTTCCCTGAAGCGGCCCCGCAGTCTGTCCGGTTTGGACCAACACTCCAGAGGAGCACTGGCCCGGGGGTTGATTAAGAGTCCTCGGGTGCTAACCGGTCCCTATGCAAGTTTTTAGTTGTTATTAGGCAAATGGTAAAACCAATGTTGGGCCTTGCTAGAGGAGTTTTATTCAAAGAGAACTATTAAGAGGGGCCCATAAACCCTCACCGTGTTAGGGATGCAAAATCAAGGAACATAACACCGATATGACGGAAACTAGGGCGACAAGAGTGGAAGAAAACACCAGGCAAAAGGCCGAGCCTTACACCCTTCACCAAGTATATATGTGCATTAATTAAATAAGAGATATCGTGATATCCCAAGATATCCATGATGTCCATGTCCCAACATGGAACAACCTACAACTGCACCTGCAACTAGCAACGCTATAAGAGGGGCTGAGCAAAGTGGTAACATAGCCAAACAACAGTTTATTGGGTTGGTGAAAAAGGTTAGAGGTTGTTTCATGGCATATTGGGAGGCTTGATAAACAAGTGGTAGGTAGCGCCACATAGCGATAGCATCGAGACAACTCGCATAGCAAAGATAGTAGTAAGATCCAGGGTGACGGTCATCTTGCCTGAAATCCCGCTAGGAAGAATATTAAATCCATGAAGAAGACGAACCAACATAGTCGAACGGAGCCTCACAATTGCAACGATACCGAGAACAATCAAGAAGTAGTGCAACAGGAAAGAAGCAAACAACATGGTAAACAACCATCACATAAACATGACATGATGCACAATCAATGATGATGCATGTCTGGTTTAATGAAACATGGCATGGCAAAGTGCACAAACAATACTACAAGTTAAGTGGAGCTCAATATGCATTGACAGAACTTCACAACTATTATTTAGTTCTCTCCCGTTTAGGTACTCAACAATATTAGATATCGTTAAACATGGAAAGAGGGTGAAGCATAAATAAACTAACTATTTAGGCAAGCTTAAATGAGGCCGGAAATAACAAACAACAATTCTGGAAAATCCCCATATGCATATTTTGAATTTGGTACTGTTCTGCCCTAAAACATATTTTAATGTTGTTAAACAGTAAAATAAAGTGGACCATGTTAAACTAGGCATTTTCTACCCCATTTACATATAAAGAACATTTAATTTGGAGCTACGATTAATTAGTTATTAAATATATCATTTTAACATGGCATTTAGCATATTAAATGCAAACCGCATTTTAAACATGGATGAAAGTTGGATATTATGAAACTAGACAAAATTCTAAGCATTTTACATATATAAATTATTTTTATCCGATGCATGGTTTATGAGTTATTAAATGCATGAAGCTTAGGGGGTTTTCAGCAAATCTAGTAAACTCTGGATAATTCGGCAAAATTGCATAACTGGAAAAAAATGAACGGGCCGAATCAGAGGCTGGCCCAACAATGCACAAGGGTGGGGGCTGCTCACGGGGCCTCATGGGTCGGATCGGAGGCTGGAGAGGAGGCAGGTTGGCCTGGTGGATCTGGGTCTGGCTTAGCAGGGAGGCGAGGGGGACAAAGGGGTCGAGCTCCTCTATTCGGTGCAGAATGAGCAGAGGCCGACGCTGACGGGGACCCAGGGTGGCGCGGCTGATCCAGGGCACGAGTGCGGTGTCCGAGGCGGGATCCGCCGGATCCGCGGCGGCAGGGGCTTGAGGTCGACGAAGCTCGGGTGGCCATCCATGGCGGCCCCTAGAGAGAGAGGAGAGAAAGAAAGGTGAGGCGAGGGAGTGAAAACCAAGGGGAGGAGAAAGGCAGGGGCTGCACAACCTGGTCGCCGACGGCTGGAGCAGGGCAGCGCTCCAGGGAGGTTGTAGTCCGGCCTGAGCACGGTTGCGGCGAGCAGGTGCGAGAGGCAGAAAGCTTGGGGAGGAGAGCGCTCGTCTCCTTGCGCGGGCGCACGAGGCAAGGCCTCTTGCGGTGTTACTGCTCTATGGGGGGGGGCTCGGTTGTCAGCATCAGAGCGACACTTGAGGGTGGCCGGAGCTGGGATCGGGGATGACGGCGCCATGGGAGGAGAAGCTCGGGCATGAGCAAGGAGTCGAGCCCTTGGCTCTTTCCTGCGGGAGCATAGGCGCTCGTGCGGGCATGGAGCTCGGGGTGAGCTGCGGCTGGATCGGATGGATGTGGCTGCGATGATTGGGTGGATCTGGAAACGAGGGAGGAAGGGGATCTGGGAGGATCCCGAGGTGGGATTTGAGTGTGGCGGCCGGGGGGGACAGATGTCCTAGATTTTAGGGTTTGGGTCTAGAAATGGGCTAGGGGTCTATATATATACGAAAGACGTGATGATTTCGATCCTCCGATAACGTTCGGGCGGTCCGGAATAAATGGGTTAGGTAGTCCAAATAAAGAACCGAAGATATCTTAGGGATGTTTGGGGATGATCCGGACCCAATGGTGACGACAACCATGTTTGGGTTCAGGGAAGTATTCGGACATGCGCGAGGTCGTGAAGGGGAGTCCATGGTTGTGCAGAGAGATAAGGTGGTCAAACAAGAGGGAATCGAGAACCTGGTTGGTCTCAAAACGGTCAACAAAGGCAAGGGAGGGACGTGGCAACTACGAACAGATTCAGACTTTATGAAAACAATGATGGCAACGGAGTGCCGATGCAATGCAAATGATGACATGATGAAATGCAACAACAACAAAAATAAAACACACGGCAGCAACGAAGAACATGGAAGGCTTCTGGAGCGTCGGTCTCGGGTCATTACACGAGGCGGCCTCGAACCACGCTTCAAGGGGCTGCAACGGTTCGATATTTATGGCCGGAGGCGACCCTTCGCCAAAAAAGTTGTCAGATGAAATTATTATTCACACTCAAGCGTTTGGCCTTCAAGTCTATGTATGATCAATGACCCTAATTCCAGATATTACTTGACGAACTATGTGGGCAAACTTGGCCAGACAGGCTCCTTCGGGGATAACCAAGGGAGATTATTCTGAATACTCAGAAGAAAGGGAACTTGCCTACAAGCCGGAGCCT